>NC_092719.1:219783325-219833325 GCF_047496885.1 Scyliorhinus torazame
CACATCCTGTAAATGAACTTTAAAATCTCATCTCTATTTCCCCACCTCGGTTACGTAATCCTTAATGTCCTTACTCCAATAAAACTCGACCCACCTCAGCTCTGAAAGCGTTAATGGCGCCCGGTGCCCAGCTTGGCGGGACAGAGTACAGTTCCAGATATCCCCTTTGTGTGAAGAAATGCTTCCCGACATCTCCCCTGAACTGCTCGGATTTTAAGATTCTGCCCCCTTGTTCTGGATTGCTGCATTAGGAATAGTTTCAAAGGGAAACTCGGTCAATACTTGGAAATGCCAGGGTCTGCGAAGAGGGCAGGGAAGCGAGCCAGAATCCACGGCTCTCCGAAAGGGTAGAGCAGCCCCTGCGTTTGATTAAACAGACGCAGCGATCTCACCCTGTCTTGGAAAGTGCAGCTGGATCCGAGAGCAGCGTAAGGAATTGGACTGTTTGGGACAGTTCTTGCTGCACTGACACTGGGCCTGGCCCAGGGGGAAAAATACTCTCGCTTGTACAGGACGGCACGGCAGCACAGTGGTTAGCACAGTGGTTTCACAGCGCCAGGGTCCCAGGTTCGATTCCCGGCTTGGGTCACTGTCTGTGCGGAGTCTGCACGTTCTCCCCGTGTCTGCGTGGGTTTCCTCCGGTTGCTCCGGTTTCCTCCCACAAGTTCCGAAAGACGTGCTGTTAGGTGGATTGGACATTCTGAATTCTCCCTCTGTGTACCCGAACAGGCGCCGGAATGTGGCGACTAGGGGATATTCACAGTAACTTCATTGCAGTGCTAATGTTAGCCTACTTGTGACAATGAAGATGACTAAATTAAACATCTCAGCCCTTCTGCATCAGGAGCAAAATTCTTCCGAAACGGCGCAATGTCTGCCAACTGGCGCCCAAAACGGCGCCAATCAGACGGGCATCGCGCCGCCCCAAAGGTGCGGAATTCTCCGCATCTTTGGGGGCCGAGCCCCAATATTGAGGGGCTAGGCCGACGCCGGAGGAATTTCCGCCCCGCCAGCTGGCGGAAACGGCCTTTGTTGCCCCGCCAGCTGGCGCGGAAATGACATCTCCGGGCGGCGCATGCGAGGGAGCGTCAGCGGCCGCTGACAGCTTCCCACGCATGCGCAGTGGAGGGAGTCTCTTCTGCCTCCGCCATGGTGGAGACCGTGGCGGAGGCGGAAGGGAAAGAGTGCCCCCACGGCACAGGCCCGCCCGCGGATCGGTGGGCCCCGATCGTGGGCCAGGCCACCGTGGGGGCACCCCCCGGGCCAGATCGCCCCGCGCCCCCCCCCAGGACCCCGGAGCCCGCCCACACCGCCTTGTCCCGCCGTTCAAAAGGTGGTTTAATCCACGCCAGCGGGACAGGCAATTTATCGGCGGGACTTCGGCCCATCCGGGCCGGAGAATCCAGCGGGGGGGCCCGGCAACCGGCACGGCCCGATTCCTGCCCCCACCGAATATCCGGTACCGGAGACTTCGGCAACCGGCGGGGGGCGGGATTCACGGCAGCCCCCGGCGATTCTCCAACCCGGCGGGGGGTCGGAGAATCTCGCCCATGGCCTTTCCCAGCCACACGGGTCCGAATGAGCCGTGAGAATTGGTGCCTTTAAACCTGTCACTGCTGACGGGATGGGGGGGGGGGGGGGGGGGGGGGGGGAGGGGGGGTGGAGGGGGGGGCGAGAGAGAAGGAGACGCAGGGAACGAGAGAACAGAGTGAGAAAACAGTCAGCGAGACGGGGAGGGAGAGAGGCACAGTGAGAGGTAGAGAGTGTGCGAGAGAAAGACTAAACAGGTAGAGTGATAAAGTGATAAAGAGAGACACAGAGAGGGAGAGAGAGAAAGACTTAAAGAAAGAAGACAAACCTTTGAATATCTTATAAACGGATATTTCAAAGAATGCCACACTATTGCAGCTGAGCGGGGTGGGGGTTAACACGCAGCATCAAGCAGGATTGGTTCATCGTGTGGGAATATCAGGAATGGGCTCCCTATGCGGTGAAGCCTTCCACAGTCGGATAGCCTGTTGTGGCTCAGCCTCCCAGCTCAGTGGCTCCAAAACTCTGGGCGTTGCAGGACAATTTCGCTGACGAGGATTAAAAGCGACCTTGGGAGGGTACCGAGTGGAGGGAATGGGGTGGAGATCACGCGAGGCAGGAGAATTTCAGTAGCTCAATGCCGCCACATTGTGGCGGTGCCTGGAACTGCAGCAAGCACAGACAAAGTGAGGGGGAAATGTGAGGATAATAATAATAATCTTTATTGTCACAAGTAGGCTTACATTAACACTGCAATGAAGGTACTGTGAAAAGCCCCTAGTCCCCACACTCCGGCGCCTGTTCGGGTACACAGAGGGAGAATTCAGAATGTCCAATTCACCTAACAAACACGTCTTTCGGGACTTGTGGAGGAAACCGGAGCACCCGAGTAAACCCACGCAGACACGGGGAGAACGTGCAGACTCCGCACAGACAGTGACCCAAGCCGGAATCGAACCTGGGACCCTGGCGCTGTGAAGCCACAGGCTAACCACTGTGCAACCCTGCCGCCCACTGCCACATTCCCAGCACAGGCACGACGAGCGAATGGCCTCCCGCTGTGCTGTGCCAATATTCCCAGAGCAGCTTCACAAAGAACGGGAGAGGTGGGACGGTGAACGATATTGAGGCATTGCGGAGGCTCAGCCTGAATCTCCACACGTTCCCAAAGGTGCTGGTGGATGAGGGGGTCAGGAAGCAGTGGGACAGCGTCCTTTATTCGGAAGTTTCACTGTGGTGTCAGCACAATGATATTGTCATTGGAGCAGGAACCCAGAGGCACAGACTCCTCTGGGGGAGCTAGGTTCAAATACCACCACGGTAACTGGTGGAATGTAAATTCAATAAATAACACCCAATGTCCTTCAGGGAGGGAAATCTGCCGCCCTTACCCGGCCTGGCCTACATGTGACTCCAGACCCACAGCAATGTGGGTGGCTGTAAATGGAAGTGTTCAGATCAGTGGCCATTGGGGGAGCAAAGAAAATTCAACAGGACACTCACATCCTCTGAAAACATTTTTGAAAATAGCCGAGGCCTTGGTGAGCTCCTGTGGTGCATCTTGTAGATGGTGCACACGGCTGCCGCTGTGTGTCGGTGGGGGAGGGAGTGAATGTTCGTGGAGGGGGGAGCAATCAAACGGGGCTGCTTTGTCCTGGATGGTGTCGAGCTTCTCGAGTGTTGTTGGAGCTGTGCTCATCCAGGCAAGTGGAGAGTATTCCCTCACACTCCTGACTTGTGCCTTGTAGATGGTGGACAGGCTTTGGGGGGAGTCAGGAGGTGAGTTACTCTCCGCAGGATTCCCAGCCTCTGACCTGCTCTGGTAGCCACAGTATTAATGTGGCTGGGTCCAGTTCAGCTTCTGATCAACGGTAACCCCCAGGATGTTGATTGTGGGGATTCAGCGACGTAATGCCATTGAATGTCAAGGGGCGGTGGTTGGCTCCTCTCTTGTAGGAGATTGTGATTGCCTGGCACTTGTGTGACACGAATGTAACTTGTCAGCCCCGAGCTGGATATTGTCCAGGTCTTGCTGCATTTGGACGGGGACTGCTTCATTATCTGAGGAGTTGCGAATGGTGCTGAACATGGTGCAGTCACCCGCAAACATCCCCACTTCTGACCTTGCGATGGAAGGGAGGTCATTGATGAAACAGCTGAAGATGGTTGGGGCCGAGGACACGACCCTGAGGATCTCCTGCAGTGATGTCCTGGAGCTGAGATGATTGAACTCCAACCACCACAACCATCTTCCTTTGTGCCGGGTATGACTCCAACCAGCGGAGAGTTTTCCCCTGACTCCCATTGACTCCAGTTTAGCTCGGGCTCCTTGATGCCACACTCGGTCAAATGCTGCCTTGATGTCGAGGGCAGTCACTCCCACCTCACCTCTGGCATTCCGCTCTTTTGTCCATGTTTGAACCGAGGCTGTAATGAGGTCAGGAGCTGAGTGACCCTGGCGGGACCCACACTGAGCGTCCGTGAGCAGGTTATTGCTGAGTAAGAGCCGCTTGTTAGCAGTGTTGATGACTCTTCCATCACTTTGCTGATTTACCCGTCCTGACTCCCTCTCCATCAGCGCCTTACTCAACACAATGTATCAATCTTGGGTTTGAAATTTCCAATTGTCCCCAGTCTCAGCAGCTTTTTTAGGGGAGCGAATCCCAGATTCCCACACCCCTTCCTGCCATCAGCCCTGAACGGCCTGGCTCTCCGTTTAAGGGTGCGGCCCTTGCCCCACCGGAGGAAACAGTGGCCGGGATTCTCCGAGCCGAAATGGCGCTCGGCGCGGGGCGGGGAATGGAGAGTCAGACCCGCGGTCGGGTCCGACGCCGGGAGGCGAACCTCTGGCGACCGGAGAATCGCTGCTAGTCGCGTGTGCACGGGCGAGGCGGCGCCGGTTGGGGACCGCGGAAAGAGCCCCCCGCGGCGATTCTCCGCGGTCGACCAGCCGAGTTCCCGCCTGCGTGAATCACCTATGGTTCCACCCGGCAGCGGCTCGGCGTCGCGGCTGCGATGGCCGCCCCGGTGGTGGGTCGGGGGATCCGGGGGAGGGGGCCAGTCCATGACGGACGGGCCCATGATCGGGGGCCACCGATCGGCGGGCACACTATTGGGTGGGTCTACCTTCATCCGCGCCGGCCACCCGCTGTGTGGCTCCGCCATGTCGCGCGGAGCCGGGAGCAGAAGCGGCCGCAGCCGGAGGCGCAGTCCCGCAGCCGGAGGCGCAGTCCGCAGCCGGAGACGCAGTCCCGCAGCCGGAGACGCAGTCCCGCAGCTGGAGGCGCAGTCCCGCAGCGTGCAGGCGCAGTCCCGCAGCCGAGGCGCAGTCCCGCAGCCGGAGGCGCAGTCCCGCAGCCGGAGACGCAGTCCGCAGCTGGAGGCGCAGTCCCGCAGCGTGCAGGCGCAGTCCCGCAGCCGGAGGCGCAGCCGCAGCCGCAGGCGCAGTCCCGCAGCCGGAGACGCAGTCCCGCAGCTGGAGGCGCAGTCCCGCAGCGTGCAGGCGCAGTCCCGCAGCCGGAGACGCAGTCCCGCAGCTGGAGGCGCAGTCCCGCAGCGTACAGGTGCAGTCGCACAGCCGGAGGCGCAGTCCCGCAGCCGGAGGCGCAGTCCCGCAGCGTGCAGGCGCAGTCCCGCAGCCGGAGGCGCAGTCCCGCAGCGTGCAGGCGCAGTCCCGCAGTCGGAGGCGCAGTCCCGCAGCCGGAGGCGCAGTCCCGCAGCGTGCAGGCGCAGTCCGGCAGCCGGAGGCGCAGTCCCGCAGCGTGCAGGCGCAGTCCCGCAGTCGGAGGCACAGTCCCGCAGCCGGAGGCGCAGTCCCGCAGCGTGCAGGCGCAGTCCGGCAGCATGCAGGCGCAGTCCCGCAGCCGGATGTGCAGTCCCGCAGCGTGCAGGCGCAGTCCCGCAGCGTGCAGGCGCAGTCCCGCAGCGTGCAGGCGCAGTCCCGCAGCGTGCAGGCGCAGTCCCGCAGCGTGCAGGCGCAGTCCCGCAGCGTGCAGGCGCAGTCCCGCAGCGTGCAGGCGCAGTACCGCAGCCGGAGGTGCAGTCCCGCAGCGTGCAGGCGCAGTCCCGCAGCGTGCAGGCGCAGTCCCGCAGCGTGCAGGCGCAGTCCCGCAGCCGGAGGTGCAGTCCCGCAGCGTGCAGGCGCAGTCCCGCAGCGTGCAGGCGCAGTCCCGCAGCGTGCAGGCGCAGTCCCGCAGCCGGAGGTGCAGTCCCGCAGCCGGAGGTGCAGTCCCGCAGCGTGCAGGCGCAGTCCCGCAGCGTGCAGGCGCAGTCCCGCAGCGTGCAGGCGCAGTCCCGCAGCGTGCAGGCGCAGTCCCGCAGCGTGCAGGCGCAGTCCCGCAGCGTGCAGGCGCAGTCCCGCAGCGTGCAGGCGCAGTCCCGCAGCGTGCAGGCGCAGTCCCGCAGCGTGCAGGCGCAGTACCGCAGCCGGAGGTGCAGTCCCGCAGCGTGCAGGCGCAGTCCCGCAGCGTGCAGGCGCAGTCCCGCAGCGTGCAGGCGCAGTACCGCAGCCGGAGGTGCAGTCCCGCAGCGTGCAGGCGCAGTCCCGCAGCGTGCTGGCGCAGTCCCGCAGCGTGCAGGCGTAGTCCCGCAGCTGGAGGTGCAGTCCTGCAGCATGGAGGCGCAGTCCCGCAGCGTGCAGGCGCAGTCCCGCAGCCGCAGTCCCGCAGCCGGAGGCGCAGTCCCGCAGCCGGAGGCACAGTCCCGCAACGTACAGGCGCAGTAACGCAGCCGGAGGCGCAGTCCCGCAGCGTGCAGGCGCAGTCCAGCAGCCGGAGGCGCAGTCCAGCAGCGTGCAGGCGCAGTCCCGCAGCATACAGGCGCAGTCCCGCAGCCGGAGGCGCAGTCCCGCAGCGTGCAGGCGCAGTCCCGCAGCGTGCAGGCGCAGTCCCGCAGCCGGAGGCGCAGTCCCGCAGCGTGCAGGCGCAGTCCCGCAGCGTGCAGGCGCAGTCCCGCAGCGTGCAGGCGCAGTCCCGCAGCGTGCAGGCGCAGTCCCGCAGCGTGCAGGCGCAGTCCCGCAGCGTGCAGGCGCAGTCCCGCAGCGTGCAGGTGCAGTCCCGCAGCGTGCAGGCGCAGTCCCGCAGCCGGAGGCGCAGTCCCGCAGCCGGAGGCGCAGTCCCGCAGCCGGAGGCGCAGTCCCGCAGCCGGAGGCGCAGTCCCGCAGCGTGCAGGCACAGTCCCGCAGCTGGAGGCGCAGTCCCGCAGCCAGAGGCGCAGTCCCGCAGCCGGAGGCGCAGCCGGAGGCGCAGTCCCGCAGCCCGGAGGCGCAGTCCCGCAGCCGGAGGCGCAGTCCCGCAGCCGGAGGCGCAGTCCCGCAGCCGGAGGCGCAGACCCGCAGCCGGAGGCGCAGTCCCGCAGCCGGAGGCGCAGTCCCGCAGCCGGAGGTGCAGTCCCGCAGCCGGAGGTGCAGTCCCGCAGCCGGAGGCGCAGTCCCGCAGCGTGCAGGCGCAGTCCCGCAGCCGGAGGCGCAGTCCCGCAGCCGGAGGCGCAGTCCCGCAGCCGGAGGTGCAGTCCCGCAGCATGCAGGCGCAGTCCCGCAGCGTGCAGGTGCAATCCCGCAGCGTGCAGGCGCAGACCCGCAGCGTGCAGGCGCAGTCCCGCAGCGTGCAGGCGCAGTCCCGTAGCCGGAGGCGCAGTCCCGCAGCGTGCAGGCGCAGTCCCGCAGCGTGCAGGCGCAGTCCCGCAGCGTGCAGGCGCAGTCCCGCAGCGTGCAGGCGCAGTCCCGCAGCGTGCAGGCGCAGTCCCGCAGCGTGCAGGCGCAGTCCCGCAGCGTGCAGGCGCAGACCCGCAGCGTGCAGGCGCAGTCCCGCAGCGTGCAGGCGCAGTCCCGCAGCGTGCAGGCGCAGACCCGCAGCGTGCAGGCGCAGTCCCGCAGCGTGCAGGCGCAGTCCCGCAGCGTGCAGGCGCAGTCCCGCAGCCGGAGGCGCAGTCCCGTAGCGTGCAGGCGCAGTCCCGCAGTCGGAGGTGCAGTCCCGCAGCCGGAGGCGCAGTCCCGCAGCGTGCAGGCGCAGTCCGGCAGCCGGAGGCGCAGTCCCGCAGCGTGCAGGCGCAGTCCCGCAGTCGGAGGCACAGTCCCGCAGCCGGAGGCGCAGTCCCGCAGCGTGCAGGCGCAGTCCGGCAGCATGCAGGCGCAGTCCCGCAGCGTGCAAGCGCAGTCCCGCAGCCGGATGTGCAGTCCCGCAGCGTGCAGGCGCAGTCCCGCAGCGTGCAGGCGCAGTCCCGCAGCGTGCAGGCGCAGTCCCGCAGCGTGCAGGCGCAGTCCCGCAGCGTGCAGGCGCAGTCCCGCAGCGTGCAGGCGCAGTCCCGCAGCGTGCAGGCGCAGTCCCGCAGCGTGCAGGCGCAGTCCCGCAGCGTGCAGGCGCAGTACCGCAGCCGGAGGTGCAGTCCCGCAGCGTGCAGGCGCAGTCCCGCAGCGTGCAGGCGCAGTCCCGCAGCGTGCAGGCGCAGTCCCGCAGCGTGCAGGCGCAGTCCCGCAGCCGGAGGTGCAGTCCCGCAGCGTGCAGGCGCAGTCCCGCAGCGTGCAGGCGCAGTCCCGCAGCCGGAGGTGCAGTCCCGCAGCCGGAGGTGCAGTCCCGCAGCGTGCAGGCGCAGTCCCGCAGCGTGCAGGCGCAGTCCCGCAGCGTGCAGGCGCAGTCCCGCAGCGTGCAGGCGCAGTCCCGCAGCGTGCAGGCGCAGTCCCGCAGCGTGCAGGCGCAGTCCCGCAGCGTGCAGGCGCAGTCCCGCAGCGTGCAGGCGCAGTCCCGCAGCGTGCAGGCGCAGTACCGCAGCCGGAGGTGCAGTCCCGCAGCGTGCAGGCGCAGTCCCGCAGCGTGCAGGCGCAGTCCCGCAGCGTGCAGGCGCAGTACCGCAGCCGGAGGTGCAGTCCCGCAGCGTGCAGGCGCAGTCCCGCAGCGTGCTGGCGCAGTCCCGCAGCGTGCAGGCGTAGTCCCGCAGCTGGAGGTGCAGTCCTGCAGCATGGAGGCGCAGTCCCGCAGCGTGCAGGCGCAGTCCCGCAGCCGCAGTCCCGCAGCCGGAGGCGCAGTCCCGCAGCCGGAGGCACAGTCCCGCAACGTACAGGCGCAGTAACGCAGCCGGAGGCGCAGTCCCGCAGCGTGCAGGCGCAGTCCAGCAGCCGGAGGCGCAGTCCAGCAGCGTGCAGGCGCAGTCCCGCAGCATGCAGGCGCAGTCCCGCAGCCGGAGGCGCAGTCCCGCAGCGTGCAGGCGCAGTCCCGCAGCGTGCAGGCGCAGTCCCGCAGCCGGAGGCGCAGTCCCGCAGCGTGCAGGCGCAGTCCCGCAGCGTGCAGGCGCAGTCCCGCAGCGTGCAGGCGCAGTCCCGCAGCGTGCAGGCGCAGTCCCGCAGCGTGCAGGCGCAGTCCCGCAGCGTGCAGGCGCAGTCCCGCAGCGTGCAGGCGCAGTCCCGCAGCGTGCAGGCGCAGTCCCGCAGCGTGCAGGCGCAGTCCCGCAGCGTGCAGGCGCAGTCCCGCAGCCGGAGGCGCAGTCCCGCAGCCGGAGGCGCAGTCCCGCAGCCGGAGGCGCAGTCCCGCAGCCGGAGGCGCAGTCCCGCAGCGTGCAGGCACAGTCCCGCAGCTGGAGGCGCAGTCCCGCAGCCAGAGGCGCAGTCCCGCAGCCGGAGGCGCAGCCGGAGGCGCAGTCCCGCAGCCGGAGGCGCAGTCCCGCAGCCGGAGGCGCAGTCCCGCAGCCGGAGGCGCAGTCCCGCAGCCGGAGGCGCAGACCCGCAGCCGGAGGCGCAGTCCCGCAGCCGGAGGCGCAGTCCCGCAGCCGGAGGTGCAGTCCCGCAGCCGGAGGTGCAGTCCCGCAGCCGGAGGCGCAGTCCCGCAGCGTGCAGGCGCAGTCCCGCAGCCGGAGGCGCAGTCCCGCAGCCGGAGGCGCAGTCCCGCAGCCGGAGGTGCAGTCCCGCAGCATGCAGGCGCAGTCCCGCAGCGTGCAGGTGCAGTCCCGCAGCGTGCAGGCGCAGACCCGCAGCGTGCAGGCGCAGTCCCGCAGCGTGCAGGCGCAGTCCCGTAGCCGGAGGCGCAGTCCCGCAGCGTGCAGGCGCAGTCCCGCAGCGTGCAGGCGCAGTCCCGCAGCGTGCAGGCGCAGTCCCGCAGCGTGCAGGCGCAGTCCCGCAGCGTGCAGGCGCAGTCCCGCAGCGTGCAGGCGCAGTCCCGCAGCGTGCAGGCGCAGACCCGCAGCGTGCAGGCGCAGTCCCGCAGCGTGCAGGCGCAGTCCCGCAGCGTGCAGGCGCAGACCCGCAGCGTGCAGGCGCAGTCCCGCAGCGTGCAGGCGCAGTCCCGCAGCGTGCAGGCGCAGTCCCGTAGCCGGAGGCGCAGTCCCGCAGCGTGCAGGCGCAGTCCCGCAGCGTGCAGGCGCAGTCCCGCAGCCGGAGGCGCAGTCCCGCAGCGTGCAGGCGCAGTCCCGCAGCGTGCAGACGCAGTCCCACAGCCGGAGGCGCAGTCCCGCAGCGTGCAGGCGCAGTCCCGCAGTGAGCAGGCGCAGTCCCGCAGCCGGAGGCGCAGTCCCGCAGCGTGCAGGCGCAGTCCCGCAGCCGGAGGCGCAGTCCCGCAGCGTGCAGGCGCAGCTCCGCAGCCGGAGGTGCAGTCCCGCAGCGTGCAGGCGCAGTCCCGCAGCGTGCAGGCGCAGTCCCGCAGCGTGCAGGCGCAGTCCCGCAGCGTGCAGGCGCAGTCCCGTAGCCGGAGGCGCAGTCCCGCAGCATGCAGGCGCAGTCCCGCAGCGTGCAGGCGCAGTCCCACAGCCGGTGGTGCAGTCCCGCAGCGTGCAGGCGCAGTCCCGCAGCGTGCAGGCGCAGTCCTGCAGCATGCAGGCGCAGTCCCGCAGCCGGAGGTGCAGTCCCGCAGCCGGAGGTGCAGTCCCGCAGCGTGCAGGCGCAGCTCCGCAGCGTGCAGGCGCAGTCCCGCAGCGTGCAGGCGCAGTCCCGCAGCGTGCAGGCGCAGTCCCGCAGCGTGCAGGCGCAGTCCCGCAGCGTGCAGGCGCAGTCCCGTAGCCGGAGGCGCAGTCCCGCAGCGTGCAGACGCAGTCCCGTCGCCGGAGGCGCAGTCCCGCAGCCGGAGGCGCAGTCCCGCAGCCGGAGGCGCAGTCCCGCAGCGTGCAGGCGCAGTCCCGCAGCCGGAGGCGCAGTCCCGCAGCGTGCAGGCGCAGTCCCGCAGCGTGCAGGCGCAGTCCCGCAGCCGGAGGTGCAGTCCCGCAGCATGCAGGCGCAGTCCCGCAGCCGGAGGTGCAGTCCCGCAGCCGGAGGTGCAGTCCCGCAGTGTGCAGGCGCAGTCCCGCAGCGTGCAGGCGCAGTCCCGCAGCCGGAGGTGCAGTCCCGCAGCCGGAGGTGCAGTCCCGCAGTGTGCAGGCGCAGTCCCGCAGTGTGCAGGCGCAGTCCCGCAGCGTGCAGGCGCAGTCCCGCAGCCGGAGGTGCAGTCCCGCAGTGTGCAGGCGCAGTCCCGCAGCGTGCAGGCGCAGTCCCGCAGCGTGCAGGCGCAGTCCTGCAGCCGGAGGCGCAGTCCCGCAGCGTGCAGGCGCAGTCCCGCAGCGTGCAGGCGCAGTCCCGCAGCCGGAGGCGCAGTCCCGCAGCGTGCAGGCGCAGTCCCGCAGCCGGAGGCGCAGTCCCGCAGCGTGCAGGCGCAGTCCCGCAGCCGGAGGCGCAGTCCCGCAGCGTGCAGGCGCAGTCCCGCAGCGTGCAGGCGCAGTCCCGCAGCCGGAGGCGCAGTCCCGCAGCCGGAGGCGCAGTCCCGCAGCGTGCAGGCGCAGTCCCGCAGCCGGAGGCGCAGTCCCGCAGCGTGCAGGCGCAGTCCCGCAGCCGGAGGCGCAGTCCCGCAGCGTGCAGGCGCAGTCCCGCAGCCGGAGGCGCAGTCCCGCAGCGTGCAGGCGCAGTCCCACAGCGTGCAGGCGCAGTCCCGCTGCCGGATGTGCAGTCCCGCAGCGTGCAGGCGCAGTCCCGCAGTGTGCAGGCGCAGTCCCGCAGCGTGCAGGCGCAGTCCCGCAGCGTGCAGGCGCAGGCGCAGTCCCGCAGCGTGCAGGTTAAGTCCCGCAGCGTGCAGGCGCAGTCCCGCAGCGTGCAGGCGCAGTCCCGCAGCGTGCAGGCGCAGTCCCGCAGCGTGCAGGCGCAGTCCCGCAGCGTGCAGGCGCAGTCCAGCAGCCGGAGGCGCAGTCCAGCAGCGTGCAGGCGCAGTCCCGCAGCATGCAGGCGCAGTCCCGCAGCCGGAGGCGCAGTCCCGCAGCGTGCAGGCGCAGTCCCGCAGCGTGCAGGCGCAGTCCCGCAGCCGGAGGCGCAGTCCCGCAGCGTGCAGGCGCAGTCCCGCAGCGTGCAGGCGCAGTCCCGCAGCGTGCAGGCGCAGTCCCGCAGCGTGCAGGCGCAGTCCCGCAGCGTGCAGGCGCAGTCCCGCAGCGTGCAGGCGCAGTCCCGCAGCGTGCAGGCGCAGTCCCGCAGCGTGCAGGTGCAGTCCCGCAGCGTGCAGGCGCAGTCCCGCAGCCGGAGGCGCAGTCCCGCAGCCGGAGGCGCAGTCCCGCAGCCGGAGGCGCAGTCCCGCAGCCGGAGGCGCAGTCCCGCAGCGTGCAGGCACAGTCCCGCAGCTGGAGGCGCAGTCCCGCAGCCAGAGGCGCAGTCCCGCAGCCGGAGGCGCAGCCGGAGGCGCAGTCCCGCAGCCGGAGGCGCAGTCCCGCAGCCGGAGGCGCAGTCCCGCAGCCGGAGGCGCAGTCCCGCAGCCGGAGGCGCAGACCCGCAGCCGGAGGCGCAGTCCCGCAGCCGGAGGCGCAGTCCCGCAGCCGGAGGTGCAGTCCCGCAGCCGGAGGTGCAGTCCCGCAGCCGGAGGCGCAGTCCCGCAGCGTGCAGGCGCAGTCCCGCAGCCGGAGGCGCAGTCCCGCAGCCGGAGGCGCAGTCCCGCAGCCGGAGGTGCAGTCCCGCAGCATGCAGGCGCAGTCCCGCAGCGTGCAGGTGCAGTCCCGCAGCGTGCAGGCGCAGACCCGCAGCGTGCAGGCGCAGTCCCGCAGCCGGAGGTGCAGTCCCGCAGCCGGAGGTGCAGTCCCGCAGCGTGCAGGCGCAGCTCCGCAGCGTGCAGGCGCAGTCCCGCAGCGTGCAGGCGCAGTCCCGCAGCGTGCAGGCGCAGTCCCGCAGCGTGCAGGCGCAGTCCCGTAGCCGGAGGCGCAGTCCCGCAGCGTGCAGACGCAGTCCCGTCGCCGGAGGCGCAGTCCCGCAGCCGGAGGCGCAGTCCCGCAGCCGGAGGCGCAGTCCCGCAGCGTGCAGGCGCAGTCCCGCAGCCGGAGGCGCAGTCCCGCAGCGTGCAGGCGCAGTCCCGCAGCGTGCAGGCGCAGTCCCGCAGCCGGAGGTGCAGTCCCGCAGCATGCAGGCGCAGTCCCGCAGCCGGAGGTGCAGTCCCGCAGCCGGAGGTGCAGTCCCGCAGTGTGCAGGCGCAGTCCCGCAGCGTGCAGGCGCAGTCCCGCAGCCGGAGGTGCAGTCCCGCAGCCGGAGGTGCAGTCCCGCAGTGTGCAGGCGCAGTCCCGCAGCGTGCAGGCGCAGTCCCGCAGCCGGAGGTGCAGTCCCGCAGCCGGAGGTGCAGTCCCGCAGTGTGCAGGCGCAGTCCCGCAGCGTGCAGGCGCAGTCCCGCAGCGTGCAGGCGCAGTCCTGCAGCCGGAGGCGCAGTCCCGCAGCGTGCAGGCGCAGTCCCGCAGCGTGCAGGCGCAGTCCCGCAGCGTGCAGGCGCAGTCCCGCAGCGTGCAGGCGCAGTCCTGCAGCCGGAGGTGCAGTCCCGCAGCCGGAGGTGCAGTCCCGCAGTGTGCAGGCGCAGTCCCGCAGCGTGCAGGCGCAGTCCCGCAGCGTGCAGGCGCAGTCCTGCAGCCGGAGGTGCAGTCCCGCAGTGTGCAGGCGCAGTCCCGCAGCGTGCAGGCGCAGTCCTGCAGCCGGAGGCGCAGTCCCGCAGCGTGCAGGCGCAGTCCCGCAGCGTGCAGGCGCAGTCCCGCAGCCGGAGGCGCAGTCCCGCAGCGTGCAGGCGCAGTCCCGCAGCCGGAGGCGCAGTCCCGCAGCGTGCAGGCGCAGTCCCGCAGCCGGAGGCGCAGTCCCGCAGCGTGCAGGCGCAGTCCCGCAGCGTGCAGGCGCAGTCCCGCAGCCGGAGGCGCAGTCCCGCAGCCGGAGGCGCAGTCCCGCAGCGTGCAGGCGCAGTCCCGCAGCCGGAGGCGCAGTCCCGCAGCGTGCAGGCGCAGTCCCGCAGCCGGAGGCGCAGTCCCGCAGCGTGCAGGCGCAGTCCCGCAGCCGGAGGCGCAGTCCCGCAGCGTGCAGGCGCAGTCCCACAGCGTGCAGGCGCAGTCCCGCTGCCGGATGTGCAGTCCCGCAGCGTGCAGGCGCAGTCCCGCAGTGTGCAGGCGCAGTCCCGCAGCGTGCAGGCGCAGTCCCGCAGCGTGCAGGCGCAGGCGCAGTCCCGCAGCGTGCAGGTGCAGTCCCGCAGCGTGCAGGCGCAGTCCCGCAGCGTGCAGGCGCAGTCCCGCAGCGTGCAGGCGCAGTCCCGCAGCGTGCAGGCGCAGTCCCGCAGCGTGCAGGCGCAGTCCAGCAGCCGGAGGCGCAGTCCAGCAGCGTGCAGGCGCAGTCCCGCAGCATGCAGGCGCAGTCCCGCAGCCGGAGGCGCAGTCCCGCAGCGTGCAGGCGCAGTCCCGCAGCGTGCAGGCGCAGTCCCGCAGCCGGAGGCGCAGTCCCGCAGCGTGCAGGCGCAGTCCCGCAGCGTGCAGGCGCAGTCCCGCAGCGTGCAGGCGCAGTCCCGCAGCGTGCAGGCGCAGTCCCGCAGCGTGCAGGCGCAGTCCTGCAGCGTGCAGGCGCAGTCCCGCAGCGTGCAGGCGCAGTCCCGCAGCGTGCAGGTGCAGTCCCGCAGCGTGCAGGCGCAGTCCCGCAGCCGGAGGCGCAGTCCCGCAGCCGGAGGCGCAGTCCCGCAGCCGGAGGCGCAGTCCCGCAGCCGGAGGCGCAGTCCCGCAGCGTGCAGGCACAGTCCCGCAGCTGGAGGCGCAGTCCCGCAGCCAGAGGCGCAGTCCCGCAGCCGGAGGCGCAGCCGGAGGCGCAGTCCCGCAGCCGGAGGCGCAGTCCCGCAGCCGGAGGCGCAGTCCCGCAGCCGGAGGCGCAGACCCGCAGCCGGAGGCGCAGTCCCGCAGCCGGAGGCGCAGTCCCGCAGCCGGAGGTGCAGTCCCGCAGCCGGAGGTGCAGTCCCGCAGCCGGAGGCGCAGTCCCGCAGCGTGCAGGCGCAGTCCCGCAGCCGGAGGCGCAGTCCCGCAGCCGGAGGCGCAGTCCCGCAGCCGGAGGCGCAGTCCCGCAGCCGGAGGTGCAGTCCCGCAGCATGCAGGCGCAGTCCCGCAGCGTGCAGGTGCAGTCCCGCAGCGTGCAGGCGCAGACCCGCAGCGTGCAGGCGCAGTCCCGCAGCCGGAGGTGCAGTCCCGCAGCCGGAGGTGCAGTCCCGCAGCGTGCAGGCGCAGCTCCGCAGCGTGCAGGCGCAGTCCCGCAGCGTGCAGGCGCAGTCCCGCAGCGTGCAGGCGCAGTCCCGCAGCGTGCAGGCGCAGTCCCGTAGCCGGAGGCACAGTCCCGCAGCGTGCAGACGCAGTCCCGTCGCCGGAGGCGCAGTCCCGCAGCCGGAGGCGCAGTCCCGCAGCCGGAGGCGCAGTCCCGCAGCGTGCAGGCGCAGTCCCGCAGCCGGAGGCGCAGTCCCGCAGCGTGCAGGCGCAGTCCCGCAGCGTGCAGGCGCAGTCCCGCAGCCGGAGGTGCAGTCCCGCAGCATGCAGGCGCAGTCCCGCAGCCGGAGGTGCAGTCCCGCAGCCGGAGGTGCAGTCCCGCAGTGTGCAGGCGCAGTCCCGCAGCGTGCAGGCGCAGTCCCGCAGCCGGAGGTGCAGTCCCGCAGCCGGAGGTGCAGTCCCGCAGTGTGCAGGCGCAGTCCCGCAGCGTGCAGGCGCAGTCCCGCAGCCGGAGGTGCAGTCCCGCAGCCGGAGGTGCAGTCCCGCAGTGTGCAGGCGCAGTCCCGCAGCGTGCAGGCGCAGTCCCGCAGCGTGCAGGCGCAGTCCTGCAGCCGGAGGCGCAGTCCCGCAGCGTGCAGGCGCAGTCCCGCAGCGTGCAGGCGCAGTCCCGCAGCGTGCAGGCGCAGTCCCGCAGCCGGAGGCGCAGTCCCGCAGCGTGCAGGCGCAGTCCCGCAGCCGGAGGCGCAGTCCCGCAGCGTGCAGGCACAGTCCCGCAGCGTGCAGGCGCAGTCCCGCAGCCGGAGGCGCAGTCCCGCAGCCGGAGGCGCAGTCCCGCAGCGTGCAGGCGCAGTCCCGCAGCCGGAGGCGCAGTCCCGCAGCGTGCAGGCGCAGTCCCGCAGCCGGAGGCGCAGTCCCGCAGCGTGCAGGCGCAGTCCCGCAGCCGGAGGCGCAGTCCCGCAGCGTGCAGGCGCAGTCCCACAGCGTGCAGGCGCAGTCCCGCTGCCGGATGTGCAGTCCCGCAGCGTGCAGGCGCAGTCCCGCAGTGTGCAGGCGCAGTCCCGCAGCGTGCAGGCGCAGTCCCGCAGCGTGCAGGCGCAGGCGCAGTCCCGCAGCGTGCAGGTGCAGTCCCGCAGCGTGCAGGCGCAGTCCCGCAGCGTGCAGGCGCAGTCCCGCAGCGTGCAGGCGCAGTCCCGCAGCGTGCAGGCGCAGTCCCGCAGCGTGCAGGCGCAGTCCCGCAGCGTGCAGGCGCAGTCCCGCAGCGTGCAGGCGCAGTCCCGCAGCGTGCAGGCGCAGTCCCGCAGCGTGCAGGCGCAGTCCCGCAGCCGGAGGCGCAGTCCCGCAGCGTGCAGGCGCAGTCCCGCAGCGTGCAGGCGCAGTCCCGCAGCCGGAGGCGCAGTCCCGCAGCCGGAGGCGCAGTCCCGCAGCGTGCAGGCGCAGTCCCGCAGCCGGAGGCGCAGTCCCGCAGCGTGCAGGAGCAGTCCCGCAGCCGGAGGCGCAGTCCCGCAGCGTGCAGGCGCAGTCCCACAGCGTGCAGGCGCAGTCCCGCTGCCGGAGGTGCAGTCCCGCAGCGTGCAGGCGCAGTCCCGCAGCGTGCAGGCGCAGTCCCGCAGCGTGCAGGCGCAGGCGCAGTCCTGCAGCGTGCAGGTGCAGTCCCGCAGCGTGCAGGCGCAGTCCCGCAGCGTGCAGGCGCAGTCCCGCAGCGTGCAGGCGCAGTCCCGCAGCGGGGAGGCGCAGTCCCGTAGCGTGCAGGCGCAGTCCCGCAGCGTGCAGGCGCAGTCCCGCAGCGTGCAGGCGCAGTCCCGCAGCGTGCAGGTGCAGTCCCGCAGCGTGCAGGCGCAGTCCCGGAGGCGCAGTCCCGCAGCCGGAGGTGCAGTCCCTCAGCGTGCAGGCGCAGTCCCGCAGCGTGCAGGTGCAGTCCCGCAGCCGGAGGCGCAGTCCCGCAGCGTGCAGGCGCAGTCCCGCAGCGTGCAGGCGCAGTCCCGCAGCGTGCAGGCGCAGTCCCGCAGCGTGCAGGCGCAGTCCCGCAGCCGGAGGTGCAGTCCCGCAGCGTGCAGGCGCAGTCCCGCAGCGTGCAGGCGCAGTCCCGCAGCGTGCAGGCGCAGTCCCGCAGCGTGCAGACGCAGTCCCGCAGCGTGCAGGCGCAGTCCCGCAGCGTGCAGGCGCAGTCCCGCAGCGTGCAGGCGCAGTCCCGCAGCGTGCAGACGCAGTCCCGCAGCGTGCAGGCGCAGTCCCGCAGCGTGCAGACGCAGTCCCGCAGCCGGAGGCGCAGTCCCGCAGCGTGCAGGCGCAGTCCCGCAGCGTGCAGGCACAGTTCCGCAGCCGGAGGTGCAGCCCCACAGCGTGCAGGCGCAGTCCCGCAGCGTTCAGGCGCAGTCCCGCAGCCGGAGGCGCAGTCCCGCAGCCGGAGGTGCAGCCCCGCAGCGTGCAGGCGCAGTCCCGCAGCGTGCAGGCGCAGTCCCGCAGCCGGAGGCGCAGCCCCGCAGCCGGAGGCGCAGCCCCGCAGCGTGCAGGCGCAGTCCCGCAGCCGGAGGCGCAGTCCCGCAGCCGGAGGTGCAGCCCCGCAGCGTGCAGGCGCAGTCCCGCAGCGTGCAGGCGCAGTCCCGCAGCCGGAGACGCAGTCCCGCAGCGTGCAGGCGCAGTCCCGCAGCGTGCAGGCGCAGTCCCGCAGCCGGAGGCGCAGTCCCGCAGCGTGCAGGCGCAGTCCCGCAGCGTGCAGGCGCAGTCCCGCAGCCGGAGGCGCAGTCCCGTAGCCGGAGGCGCAGTCCCGCAGCGTGCAGGCGCAGTCCCGCAGCCGGAGGCGCAGTCCCGCAGCCGGAGGCGCAGTCCCGCAGCGTGCAGGCGCAGTCCCGCAGCGTGCAGGCGCAGTCCCGCAGCCGGAGGCGCAGTCCCGCAGCGTGCAGGCGCAGTCCCGCAGCGTGCAGGCGCAGTCCCGCAGCCGGAGGTGCAGTCCCGTAGCCGGAGGCGCAGTCCCGCAGCCGGAGGCGCAGTCCCGCAGCGTGCAGGCGCAGTCCCGCAGCGTGCAGGTGCAGTCCCGCAGCGTGCAGGCGCAGTCCCGGAGGCGCAGTCCCGCAGCCGGAGGTGCAGTAGCTCAGCGTGCAGGCGCAGTCGTGCAGGTGCAGTCCCGCAGCCGGAGGCGCAGTCCCGCAGCGTGCAGGCGCAGTCCCGCAGCGTGCAGGCGCAGTCCCGCAGCGTGCAGGCGCAGTCCCGCAGCGTGCAGGCGCAGTCCCGCAGCGTGCAGGCGCAGTCCCGCAGCGTGCAGGCGCAGTCCCGCAGCGTGCAGGCGCAGTCCCGCAGCGTGCAGGCGCAGTCCCGCAGCGTGCAGGCGCAGTCCCGCAGCGTGCAGGCGCAGTCCCGCAGCGTGCAGGCGCAGTCCCGCAGCGTGCAGGCGCAGTCCTGCAGCGTGCAGGCGCAGTCCCGCAGCCGGAGGCGCAGTCCCGCAGCGTGCAGGCGCAGTCCCGCAGCGTGCAGGCACAGTCCCGCAGCCGGAGGTGCAGCCCCACAGCGTGCAGGCGCAGTCCCGCAGCGTTCAGGCGCAGTCCCGCAGCCGGAGGCGCAGTCCCGCAGCCGGAGGTGCAGCCCCGCAGCGTGCAGGCGCAGTCCCGCAGCGTGCAGGCGCAGTCCCGCAGCCGGAGGCGCAGCCCCGCAGCCGGAGGCGCAGCCCCGCAGCATGCAGGCGCAGTCCCGCAGCCGGAGGCGCAGTCCCGCAGCCGGAGGTGCAGCCCCGCAGCGTGCAGGCGCAGTCCCGCAGCGTGCAGGCGCAGTCCCGCAGCCGGAGACGCAGTCCCGCAGTGTGCAGGCGCAGTCCCGCAGCGTGCAGGCGCAGTCCCGCAGCCGGAGGCGCAGTCCCGCAGCGTGCAGGCGCAGTCCCGCAGCGTGCAGGCGCAGTCCCGCAGCCGGAGGCGCAGTCCCGCAGCGTGCAGGCGCAGTCCCGCAGTGTGCAGGCGCAGTCCCGCAGCCGGAGGTGCAGTCCCGTAGCCGGAGGCGCAGTCCCGCAGCCGGAGGCGCAGTCCCGCAGCGTGCAGGCGCAGTCCCGTAGCCGGAGGCGCAGTCCCGCAGCCGGAGGCGCAGTCCCGCAGCGTGCAGGCGCAGTCCCGCAGCGTGCAGGCGCAGTCCCGTAGCCGGAGGCGCAGTCCCGCAGCCGGAGGTGCAGTCCCGCAGCCGGAGGCGCAGTCCCGCAGCGTGCAGGCGCAGTCCCACAGCGTGCAGGCGCAGTCCCGCAGCGTGCAGGCGCAGTCCCGCAGCGTGCAGGCGCAGTCCCGCAGCCGGAGGTGCAGTCCCGCAGCCGGCGCCGTGCTGGCTGCCTGTGCTCCTCGGAATTCTGGGCCAAGAGGCACGTTGACCTCGGCGTGAAACACTCCGGCGGTTACCCCGGCGTCACTGAGCCGCGACGTCCGAGAATCCCGGTCAGTTTATCAACATCAGCCCAACTCACCCCCTTTGCTATCCGTGGTCTGTAAATGTGAAGAGGTTCCAGGCTGTCGTCTGAGGCTGTGCGAGCAGACGTCTGTCCGTCTGAGGCAGTGAGCAGACGTCTGTCCGTCTGAGGCTGTCAAAGGCAATGTTGTCCTTCAAACCCTTTCAGTTTTTTCCTGAGAATATTAGAACTCCAGAGGTTTCAATGTTGAACAGGTTGATCAGCATTTCTGTAGCACCTGTCACATCCCAGCCCCTGGCTCTTCCCCCTCCCTATCTCTGTAATCCCCTCCGGCCCCACAACCCTCTCAGATCTGCGCACTCCCCCAACTCTGGCCCCTTGTACGGGGTTTGATGTCTCTGCCATTGGTGGCCGTTTGCAGAGAGGCTCCAGGATCTGGGATTTCCTCCCTAAATCTGTCTGTGTCACTCTCTTGTTTCAAATACTCCTCAATATCTCCCTCTTTGAACAGACCGCTGGTTCCCTGTCCCAATGTCTCAGTCCCGAAAGACGTGCTGTTTGGTGGGGTTACAGGGATAGGGCCAAGGCACAGCGCTCGGTCAGAGGGTCAGTGGGGATTCGATGGGCCGAATGGTCTCTTTCTGCGATGAAGGGATTCTGGAACCCCCCCCACCCCGCCCCAACCCCCATCCCCCCCCCACCCCCCCACACCGATCCCCCTCCCCCCCCCATCCCCATCCCCATCACCCCCCCACCCCCAGCACCACCCCCACACCCCAATCCACCCCCACCCCCCCCACCCCCACCCCCCCACCCCCACCCTGATCCCCACCCCCACCCCACCCCCATCCCCCCCACACCCCCCCGCCCCCATCCCCACCCCCAGCCCCATCCCCACCCCGATCCCCACCCCCAGCCCCATCTCCAGCCCCACCCCCATCCACCCCCCACCCCCACGCCCATCCCCACCCCGATCCCCACCCCCAGCCCCACCTCCATCCCCACCCCCACCCCCACTCACCCCCCACCCCCACCCCCACCCACACCCACACCCACACCCCCACCCCCACCTCCATCCCCACCTCCATCCCCACCCCCACCCCCATCCACCCCCCACACCCACCCCCACCTCCATCCCCACCCCCCCCTCCATCCCCACCCCCAAGCTTGGACAGCACTTGGTCTCGGGTGGTGGTGGGCTAGATTGCCAAGGGGGTGGGGGGCAGACAGCCAGAGGGGAATTACAGATTGTTGGGGGGGGGGGGCGGAGGGCGAGGAGGGGTGGAGGGCGAGGAGGAGCGGAGGGTGAGTGGGGGCGGAGGGCGAGGAGGGGTGGAGGGCGAGGAGGAGCGGAGGGTGAGTGGGGGCGGAGGGCGAGGAGGGGCGGAGGGTGAGGAGGAGCGGAGGGTGAGTGGGGGCGGAGGGCGAGGAGGGGCGGAGGGTGAGGAGGAGCGGAGGGTGAGGGGGCGGAGGGCGAGGGGGGGCGTAGGGTGAGTGGGCGGAGGGCGAGCGTAGGGCGAGGAGGGGCGGAGGGCGAGGGGGCCGGAGGGCGAGGGGGCCAGAGGGCGAGGGGGCCAGAGGGCGAGGGGGCCAGAGGGCGAGGAGGAGCGGAGGGCGAGGAGGAGCGGAGGGCGAGGAGGAGCGGAGGGCGAGGAGGAGCGGAGGGCGAGGGGGCCAGAGGGCGAGGGGGCCAGAGGGCGAGGGGGCCAGAGGGCGAGGGGGCCAGAGGGTGAGGGGGCCGGAGGGCGAGGGGGCCGGAGGGCGAGGGGGCCGGAGGGCGAGGGGGCCGGAGGGCGAGGGGGCCGGAGGGCGAGGGGGCCGGAGGGCGAGGAGGAGCGGAGGGTGAGTGGGCGGAGGGCGAGGGGGGGCGGAGGGCGAGGGGGCCGGAGGGCGAGGGGGCCAGAGGGCGAGGAGGAGCGGAGGGCGAGGAGGAGCGGAGGGCGAGGAGGAGCGGAGGGCGAGGGGGCCAGAGGGCGAGGGGGCCAGAGGGCGAGGAGGAGCGGAGGGCGAGGAGGAGCGGAGGGCGAGGGGGCCAGAGGGCGAGGGGGCCAGAGGGCGAGGGGGCCAGAGGGCGAGGGGGCCAGAGGGCGAGGGGGCCAGAGGGTGAGGGGGCCAGAGGGCGAGGGGGCCGGAGGGCGAGGGGGCCGGAGGGCGAGGGGGCCGGAGGGCGAGGGGGCCGGAGGGCGAGGGGGCCGGAGGGCGAGGAGGAGCGGAGGGCGAGGAGGCCGGAGGGCGAGGGGGCCGGAGGGCGAGGGGGGGGCGGAGGGCGAGGGGGGGGCGGAGGGCGAGGGGGCCGGAGGGCGAGGGGGCCGGAGGGCGAGGGGGCCGGAGGGCGAGGGGGCCGGAGGGCGAGGGGGGCCGGAGGGCGAGGGGGCCGGAGGGCGAGGGGGGGGCCGGAGGGCGAGGGGGGGCGGAGGGCGAGGGGGCCGGAGGGCGAGGGGGCCGGAGGGCGAGGGGGCCGGAGGGCGAGCGGAGGGCGAGGGGGCCGGAGGGCGAGGGGGCCGGAGGGCGAGGGGGCCGGAGGGCGAGGGGGCCGGAGGGCGAGGGGGCCGGAGGGCGAGGGGGGGCCGGAGGGCGAGGGGGGGCCGGAGGGCGAGGGGGCCGGAGGGCGAGGGGGCCGGAGGGCGAGGGGGCCGGAGGGCGAGGGGGCCGGAGGGCGAGGGGGCCGGAGGGCGAGGGGGCCGGAGGGCGAGGGGGCCGGAGGGCGAGGGGGCCGCGGTGCTGGTTACCTAGGGCGAGGGCAGCGACGAAGGCGGTGATGGTGCTGCTGGCACAGAGCACAGCCGCCTGCTCCAGATCGATCTGACCTTTGGAGAACGAACCCAGGACAACGGCAACAATGGCGGCGATGAATCCGACCACAGTGGCTTGGACCTACGGCAAAGACAGAATCAACACATACAGAACAGCAGAGAGCCCGGCAACACGGGACGGTCCGAGCGAGGGAGTGTGGGGAGGAGGGGGAGTGAGGGAGGAGGGGGAGTGAGGGAGGGAGGGGGAGTGAGGGAGGGAGGGGGAGTGAGAGTGGGTGAAGGAAGCGCAGGAGGGAGGGGAGTGTGAGGGCGGAGAATGTGGAGGAGGAAGCGGGAGTGTTTGTGTAGGGGTGGCGGGGGAGAGTGTGAGGGTGGGAGTGAGGGAGTGAAGGAGAGTGTGGGGGAGGGAGGGAAGGAGAGAGAGTGTGGGGGAGGGAGGGAGGGAAGGAGAGAGAGTGAGGAGGGAGTGAAGGGGGAGTGAAGGAGAGAGAGTGTGAGGGAGTGAGGAGGGAGTGAAGGGCAGTGTGGAGGAGGGAGTGAGGGAGTGAAGGAGAGAGGGTGGGGGAGAGAGGGAGGGAAGGAGAGAGAGTGTGGGGGTGGGAGGGAGGGAAGGAGTGTGTGGGGGAGGGAGGGAGGGAAGGAGAGTGTGGGGGAGGGAGGGAGGGAGTGAAGGAGAGAGAGTGTGAGGGAGTGAAGGGCAGTGTGGAGGAGGGAGTGGGGGAGTGAAGGAGAGAGAGTGTGGGGGTGGGAGGGAGGGAGTGAAGGAGAGAGAGTGTGATAGAACATAGAAGATAGAACAATACAGCGCAGTACAGGCCCTTCGGCCCACGATGTTGCACCGAAACAAAAGCCATCTAACCAACACTATGCCATTATCATCCATATGTTTATCCAATAAACTTTTAAATGCCCTCAATGTTGGCGAGTTCACGACTGTAGCAGGTAGGGCATTCCACAGCCTCACTACTCTTTGCGTAAAGACCCTACCTCTGACCTCTGTCCTATATCTATTACCCCTCAGTTTAAAGTTATGTCCCCTCGTGCCAGCCATTTCCATCCGCGGGAGAAGGCTCTCACTGTCCACCCTATCCAACCCCCTGATCATTTTGTATGCCTCTATTAAGTCTCCTCTTAACCTTCTTCTCTCCAACGAAAACAACCTCAAGTCCGTCAGCCTTTCCTCATAAGATTTTCCCTCCATACCAGGCAACATCCTGGTAAATCTCCTCTGCACCCGCTCCAAAGCCTCCACGTCCTTCCTATAATGCGGTGACCAGAACTGTACGCAATACTCCAAATGCGGCCGGACCAGAGTTCTGTACAGCTGCAACATGACCTCCCGACTCCGGAACTCAATCCCTCTACCAATAAAGGCCAACACTCCATAGGCCTTCTTCACAACCCTATCAACCTGGGTGGCAACTTTCAGGGATCTATGTACATGGACACCTAGATCCCTCTGCTCATCCACACTTTCAAGAACTTTACCATTAGCCAAATATTCCGCATTCCTGTTATTCCTTCCAAAGTGAATCACCTCACACTTCTCGACATCAAACTCCATTTGCCACCTCTCAGCCCAGCTCTGCAGCTTATCTATATCCCTCTGTAACCTGCTACATCCTTCCACACTATCGACAACACCACCGACTTTAGTATCGTCTGCAAATTTACTCACCCACCCTTCTGCGCCTTCCTCTAGGTCATTGATACAAATGACAAACAGCAACGGCCCCAGAACAGATCCTTGTGGTACTCCACTTGTGACTGTACTCCATTCTGAACATTTCCCATCAACCACCACCCTCTTCTTTCAGCTAGCCAATTTCTGATCCACATCTGTAAATCACCCTCAATCCCCAGCCTCCGTATTTTCTGCAATAGCCTACCGTGGGGAACCTTATCAAATGCTTTGCTGAAATCCATATACACCACATCAACTGCTCTACCCTCATCTACCTGTTCAGTCACCTTCTCAAAGAACTCAATAAGGTTTGTGAGGCATGACCTACCCTTCACAAAGCCATGCTGACTATCCCTGATCATATTATTCCTATGTAGATGATTATAAATCTTGTCTCTTATAATCCCCTCCAAGACTTTACCCACTACAGACGTGAGGCTCACCGGTCTATAGTTGCCGGGGTTGTCGCTGCTCCCCTTTTTGAACAAAGGGACCACATTTGCTGTCCTCCAGTCCTCTGGCACTATTCCTGTAGCCAATGATGACATAAAAATCAAAGCCAAAGGTCCAGCAATCTCTTCCCTGGCCTCCCAGAGAATCCTAGGATAAATCCCATCAGGTCCCGGGGACTTATCTATTTTAAGCCTGTCCAGAATTGCCAACACCTCTTCCCTACGTACCTCAATGCCATCTATTCTATTAGCCTGGGGCTCAGCATTCTCCTCCACAACATTATCTTTTTCCTGAGTGAATACTGACGAAAAATATTCATTTAGTATCTCGCCTATCTCTTCAGACTCCACACACAATTTCCCATCCCTGTCCTTGACTGGTCCTACTCTTTCCCTAGTCATTCGCTTATTCCTGACATACCGATAGAAAGCTTTTGGGTTTTCCTTGATCCTTCCTGCCAAATACTTCTCATGTCCCCTCCTTGCTCGTCTTAGCTATCTCTTTAGATCCTTCCTCGCTACCTTGTAACTATCCATCGCCCCAACTGAAACTTCACACCTCATCTTCACATAGGCCTCCTTCTTCCTCTTAACAAGAGATTCCACTTCCTTGGTAAACCACGGTTCCCTCGCTCGACGCCTCCCTCCCTGCCTGACCGGTACATACTTATCAAGAACACGCAGTAGCTGATCCTTGAACAAGCCCCACTTATCCAGTGTGCCCAACACTTGCAGCCTACTTCTCCACCTTATCCCCCCCAAGTCACGTCTAATGGCATCATAATTGCCCTTCCCCCAGCTATAACTCTTGCCCTGCGGTGTATACTTATCCCTTTCCATCATTAATGTAAATGTCACTGAATTGTGGTCACTGTCCCCAAAGTGCTCTCCTACCTCCAAATCCAACACCTGGCCTGGTTCATTACCCAAAACCAAATCCAACGTGGCCTCGCCTCTTGTTGGCCTGTCAACATATTGTTTCAGGAAACCCTCCTGCACACACTGTACAAAAAACGACCCATCTATTGTACTCGAACTATATCTTTTCCAGTCAATATTTGGAAAGTTAAAGTCTCCCATAATAACTACCCTGTTACTTTCGCTCTTATCCAGAATCATCTTCGCCATCCTTTCCTCTACATCCCTAGAACTATTAGGAGGCCTATAAAAAACTCCCAACAGGGTGACCTCTCCTTTCCTGTTTCTAACTTCAGCCCATACTACCTCGGAAGAAGAGTCCCCATCTAGCATCCTCTCCGCCACCGTAATACTGCTCTTGACTAGCAGCGCCACACCTCCCCCTCTTTTGCCTCCTTCTCTGAGCTTACTAAAACACCTAAACCCCGGAACCTGCAACATCCATTCCTGTCCCTGCTCTATCCATGTCTCCGAAATGGCCACAACATCGAAGTCCCAGGTACCAACCCATGCTGCCAGTTCCCCTACCTTGTTTCGTATACTCCTGGCATTGAAGTAGACACACTTCAAACCACCTACCTGAACACTGGCCCCCTCCTGCGACGTCAAATCTGTGCTCCTGACCTCTATACTCTCATTCTCCCTTACCCTAAAACTACAATCCAGGTTCCCATGCCCCTGCTGCATTAGTTTAAACCCCCCCCAAAGAGCACTAACAAATCTCCCCCCCAGGATATTTGTGCCCCTCAGGTTCAGATGTAGACCATCCTGTCTGTAGAGGTCCCACCTTCCCCAGAAAGAGCCCCAGTTATCCAGAAATCTGAATCCCTCCCGCCTGCACCATCCCTGTAGCCACGTGTTTAAATGCTCTCTCTCCCTATTCCTCATCTCACTATCACGTGGCACGGGCAACAACCCAGAGATAACAACTCTGTTTGTTCTAGTTCTGAGCTTCCATCCTAGCTCCCTGAAAGCCTGCCTGACATCCTTGTCCCCTTTCCTACCTATGTCGTTAGTGCCAATGTGGACCACGACTTGGGGCTGCTCCCCCTCCCCCCTAAGGACCCGGAAAACACGATCCGAGACATCACGTACCCTTGCACCTGGGAGGCAACATACCAAACGTGAGTCTCTCACGCTCCCACAAAATCTCCTATCTGTGCCCCTGACTATAGAGTCCCCAATTACTAATGCTCTGCTCCTCTCCCCCCTTCCCTTCTGAGCAACAGGGACCGACTCCGTGCCAGAGGCCCGTACCCCATGGCTTACCCCTGGTAAGTCCCCCCCCCCCCCCCAAGTATCCAAAGCGGTATGCTTGTTTCTCAGAGGAACGACCGCAGGGGATCCCTGCACTGACTGTTTTTTCCCAGTCCCTCTTACAGTTACCCACCTATCTCCAATCTTTGGTGTAACTAATTCCCTGAAGCTGCTATCTATGACCCCTTCTGCCTCCCGAATGATCCGAAGTTCTTCCAACTCCAGCTCCAGTTCCCTAACTCGGTCTTGGAGGAGCTGGAGATGGCAGCACTTCCTGCAGGTAAAATCAGCAGGGACACTAACTGCATCCCTCAGCTCAAACATCCTGCAGGAGGAACATTGCACTCCCTTCCCTGCCATTCCTCTAACTTTCTACCAAGATCTAACAACTAAATTAAATTTTTATAAAAAATAATAATAATATAATAAAATATGGTACTTACCTCAAAGAACAAAAGAAATGTACAGCACAGGAACAGGCCCTTCGGCCCTCCAAGCCCGTGCCGACCATACTGCCCGACTAAACTACAATCTTCTACACTTCCTGGGTCCGTATCCTTCTATTCCCATCCTATTCATATATTTGTCAAGATGCCCCTTAAATGTCCCTATCGTCCCTGCCTCCACTACCTCCTCCGGTAGTGAGTTCCAGGCACCCACTACCCTCTGCGTAAAAAACTTGCCTCGTACATCTACTCTAAACTTTGCCCCTCTCACCTTAAACCTATGCCCCCTAGTAATTGACCCCTCTACCCTGGGGAAAAGCCTCTGACTATCCACTCTGTCTATGCCCCTCATAATTTTGTATACCTCTATCAGGTCGCCCCTCAACCTCCTTCGTTCCAGTGAGAACAAACCGAGTTTATTCAATCGCTCCTCATAGCTTATGCCCTCCATACCAGGCAACATTCTGGTAAATCTCTTCTGCACCCTCTCTAAAGCCTCTACATCCTTCTGGTAGTGTGGCGACCAGAATTGAACACTATACTCCAAGTGTGGCCTAACTAAGGTTCTATACAGCTGCAACATGACTTGCCAATTCTTATACTCAATGCCCCGGCCAATGAAGGCAAGCATGCCGTATGTCTTCTTGACTACCTTCTCCACCTGTGTAGCCCCTTTCAGTGATCTGTGGACCTGTACTCCTAGATCTCTTTGACTTTCAATACTCTTGAGGGTTCTACCATTCACTGTATATTCCCTACCTGCATTAGCCCTTCCAAAATGCATTACCTCACATTTGTCCAGGTTAAACTCCATCTGCCATCTCTCCGCCCAAGTCTCCAGACAATCTAAATCCTGCTGTATCCTCAGACAGTCCTCATCGCTATCCGCAATTCCACCAACCTTTGTGTCGTCTGCAAACTTACTAATCAGACCAGTTACATTTTCCTCCAAATCATTTATATATACTACAAAGAGCAAAGGTCCTAGCACTGATCCCTGTGGAACACCACTGGTCACAGCCCTCCAATTAGAAAAGCATCCCTCCATTGCTACCCTCTGCCTTCTATGGCCTAGCCAGTTCTGTATCCACCTTGCCAGTTCACCCCTGATCCCGTGTGACTTCACCTTTTGTACTAGTCTACCATGAGGGACCTTGTCAAAGGCCTTACTGAAGTCCATATAGACAACATCTACTGCCCTACCTGCATCAATCATCTTAGTGACCTCCTCGAAAAACTCTATCAAGTTAGTGAGACACGACCTCCCCTTCACAAAACCGTGCTGCCTCTCACTAATACGTCCATTTGCTTCCAAATGGGAGTAGATCCTGTCTCGAAGAATTCTCTCCAGTAATTTCCCTACCACTGAAGTAAGGCTCACCGGCCTGTAGTTCCCGGGATTATCCCTGCCACCCTTCTTAAACAGAGGAACAACATTGGCTATTCTCCAGTCCTCCGGGACATCCCCTGAAGACAGCGAGGATCCAAAGATTTCTGTCAAGGCCTCAGCAATTTCCTCTCCAGCCTCCTTCAGTATTCTGGGGTAGATCCCATCCGGCCCTGGGGACTTATCTACCTTAATATTTTTTAAGACACCCAACACCTCGTCTTTTTGGATCACAATGTGACCCAGGCTATCTACACCCCCTTCTCCAGACTCAACATCTACCAATTCCTTCTCTTTGGTGAATACTGATGCAAAGTATTCATTTAGTACCTCGCCCATTTCCTCTGGCTCCACACATAGATTCCCTTGCCTATCCTTCAGTGGGCCAACCCTTTCCCTGGCTACCCTCTTGCTTTTTATGTAAGTGTAAAAAGCCTTGGGATTTTCCTTAACCCTATTTGCCAATGACTTATCATGACCCCTTCTAGCCCTCCTGACTCCTTGCTTAAGTTCCTTCCTACTTTCCTTATATGCCACACAGGCTTCGTCTGTTCCCAGCCTTTTAGCCCTGACAAATGCCTCCTTTTTCTTTTTGAAGAGGCCTACAATATCACTCGTCATCCAAGGTTCCCGAAAATTGCCGTATTTATCTTTCTTCCTCACAGGAACATGCCTGTCCTGTATTCCTTTCAACTGACACTTGAAAGCCTCCCACATGTCAGATGTTGATTTGCCCTCAAACATCCGCCCCCAATCTATGTTCTTCAGTTCCCGCCTAATATTGTTATAATTAGCCTTCCCCCAATTTAGCACATTCATCCTCGGACCACTCTTATCCTTGTCCACCAGTACTTTAAAACTTACTGAATTGTGGTCACTGTTACCGAAATGCTCCCCTACTGAAACATCTACCACCTGGCCGGGCTCATTCCCCAATACCAGGTCCAGTACCGCCCCTTCCCTAGTTGGACTGTTTACATATTGTTTTAAGAAGCCCTCCTGGATGCTCCTTACAAACTCTGCCCCGTCTAAGCCCCTGGCACTAAGTGAGTCCCAGTCAATATTGGGGAAGTTGAAGTCTCCCATCACCACAGACCAATGGGTTTTATTATTAGGTTAGAGGAGGAGGGCGGGTGGGAGACACTACACGTGTAGTGTCTTGGGTTTCCTCTCCACCAGAATTTATTGGTGAGGGTCTTCCCAGACGTCCGCGGGTCGACTTCCTGTTCCCGCCTAAAACACTAATTTTAAAAAAAAATTCTCAGCTCCTGCTGAAATTGACTAACCAGCCAGCTCCACTCCCGCCGAAATCGACTGGCCTGCCCCTGCAAAGACAAGTGGACAGGACAAGGACAGACTTACCTCCCAGCAGCCACTTCCGCACTGCTCCCGCTGAAACTGACTCACCAGCTGTTCTCCCGCCGAAATCAATGATAGAGTGAAGGAGAGAGAGTGTGAGGGAGGGAGTGAAGGGCAGTGTGGAGGAGGGAGGGAGGGAGTGAAGGAGAGAGAGAGTGTGAGGGAGGGAGGGAGGGAGTGAAGGAGAGAGAGTGTGAGGGAGGGAGGGAAGGACAGTGTGGAGGAGGGAGGGAGGGAGTGAAGGAGAGAGAGTGTGAGAGAGGGAGGGAAGGAGAGAGTGTGTGGGGGAGGGAGGGAGGGAGTGAAGGAGAGAGAGTGTGAGGGAGGGAGGGAGGGAGGGAGTGAAGGAGAGTGTGAGGGAGGGAGTGAAGGACAGTGTGGAGGAGGGAGGGAGGGGGTGAAGGAGAGAGAGTGTGGGGGAGGGAGTGAAGGACAGTGTGGAGGAGGGAGGGAGTGACGGAGAGAGAGTGTGAGGGAGGGAGGGAAGGAGAGAGAGTGTGGGGAGGGAGGGAGTGAAGGAGAGAGTGTGAGGGAGGGAGGGAGTGAAGGACAGTGTGGAGGAGGGAGGGAGGGAGTGACGGAGAGAGAGTGTGAGGGAGGGAGGGAAGGAGAGAGAGTGTGGGGGAGGGAGGGAGGGAGTGAAGGAGAGAGTGTGAGGGAGGGAGGGAGTGAAGGACAGTGTGGGGGAGGGAGGGGAGGAGAGAGAGTGTGGGGGAGGGAGGGAGTGAGTGAAGGAGAGAGTGTGAGGGAGGGAGGGAGTGAAGGACAGTGTGGAGGAGGGAGGGAGGGAGTGACGGAGAGAGAGGGTGGGGGAGGGAGGGAGGGAGTGAAGGAGAGAGTGTGGGGGAGGGAGGGAGGGAGTGAAGGAGAGAGTGTGAGGGAGGGAGGGAGTGAAGGACAGTGTGGGGGAGGGAGGGAAGGAGAGAGAGTGTGGGGGAGGGAGGGAGGGAGTGAAGGAGAGAGTGTGGAGGAGGGAGGGAGGGAGTGACGGAGAGAGAGGGTGGGGGAGGGAGGGAGGGAGTGAAGGAGAGAGTGTGGGGGAGGGAGGGAGGGAGTGAAGGAGAGAGTGTGAGGGAGGGAGGGAGTGAAGGACAGTGTGGGGGAGGGAGGGAAGGAGAGAGAGTGTGGGGGAGGGAGGGAGGGAGTGAAGGAGAGAGTGTGAGGGAGGGAGGGAGTGAAGGACAGTGTGGAGGAGGGAGGTGGTCGGACGGTGAATTCTGGACTTACCTGGACCAATGCTAAGTTAGTTGTCACTAACGCCCATTTCTCGCTGGGATGGTCCATTTTGCCGGTGTTCGCCTGGGAGAGAAGGAGAATCCGGTGACTGAGAACATCACGATGTACAGTAAAAATCAGGAATAAAGTAAATGGCACAATGTTCATGAGGATGCAGGAAGAGACCTGTCTGGGGCAGGGAGAGGCCCGTCTGGGGCAGGGAGAGGCCCGTCTGGGACAGGGAGGGGCCCGTCTGGGGCAGGAACAGCCCCGTCTGGGGCACGGAGAGACCCGTCTGGGGCAGGGAGAGGCCCGTCTGGGGCAGGGAGAGGCCCGTCTGGGGCAGGGAGAGGCCCGTCTGGGGCAGGAACAGCCCCGTCTGGGGCACGGAGAGGCCTGTCTGGGGCAGGGAGGGACCTGTCTGGGGGTGACTGTGTACTATTGTTGACGACAGGTTTGGTAATGTCGGGACCCGTCTGTTTTCTCACAGACACAAAAATGAATCCGTCCCGTCTGAGTTGCTGGAGAGCTGATCTCATTGAGACTTTCAAAATTCTTCAAGGGATCGACACGGTAGTTGTCAATGAGGCCTCGGCTCTGGAACCTGACGATGTCATAGAATCACACAACCCCTACATTGCAGAAGGAGACCATTCGGCCCATCGAGTCTGCACGCACCACGTCCTATCCTGGTAACCCCACCTAACCTGCACGTCCCGAGATTCTACGGGGCAATTTATCACGGCCAATCCACCTAACCTGCACATCTTTGGACTGTGGGAGGAAACCGGAGCACCCGGAGGAAACCCACGCACACACGGGGAGAACGTGCAGACTCCACACAGACAGTGACCCAGCCGGGAATCGAACCCGGCTCCCTGGCTCGGTGAGGTAACAGTGCTAACCGCCATGCTGCGCACGTTGCCGACAGTGGGCGGGATTCTCCATTGCCTGACGCAATTGGGCAGAGAATGGGTTCTGACGGCAAAATCTCAGCAGGTGCCGATTTCACGCCATTCTCCGTCACCTCAACAGCGGCATCAATGTGTACCAGGGCGCAGGTACCGTATGACCCGGTATTCTCCGGGGCCTCCGCGATTCTCCCCCTCCGATGGGCCGAATTCCCGCCGGCGCGCTTCACTTGTGCCTTAAAAAATCGTGAAACCGCTGACATGGCTGCTGCGGGAGCGGGGTACGGAAAGTGTCCAACATCGCCATAGTTTGCTGACAGTTGTGTCGCTGGCCGGGGGGGGCCTCCCCGAACAGGCGCCGGAATGTGGCGACTAGGGGCTTTTCACCGTAACTTCATTTGAAGCCTACTTGTGACAATAAGCGATTTTCATTTTTATTTTTCATTTCAGAACGGATGCAAGACTTCCATATTTGTGAATCCTGTACTCAAATAGGTTCAGGGGGAATACGAGAGTAGAACAATCAACATAAAAGGGAATGCAGAAATCTTTTCCCAACATGTAAATAGCAAGTGGACAGTCAGAGGAGGGGTGGGGACAATGAGGGTGGTACATCTTTGCAGGCACAGGGCAAGGCTGGAGAACCTAATGAGTCGTCTGTGTCAGTGTTCACTCAGGGTGCTGACAACACTCCCGTCAGTGGAGACGGGAGAGGGGATGGGTGGTGAACGTTGACAGGAACGGCCGGCTGTGCTTTGAGTGGGTAAACTGCCTGGTCCAGGTGACCTATATTCCAGGGTTGCTGAAGAAAGTGGGGGTGGAGAAACCGGAAAGTCCCATCTCAACCATCCAAACGCCCCTCGATATGGGGGGAGGTGCTGGAGGACTGGAAAAATGTGACACCCTTATTCAAGGAAGGGCGTAAGGAAAGTTCTAGTAACGGACAAGGAGGCCAGTTTAACATGAGTGGAGGGTAAAGATCTAGAAACAGTCTGTGAAAAAAATCATCGGGCATTAGGAGAGGTTGGGGGAGTTGTAGATAGTGTCGAGGGCTGTTGCAAGTTACAACAGGACATTGACAGGATGCAGAGCTGGGCTGAGAAGTGGTAGATGGAGTTCAACCTTGATAAATGTGAAGTGATTCATTTTGGAAGGTCGAATTTGAATGCTGAATACAGGGTTCAAGGCAGGATTCCTGGGGTCCACGTACATGGAACCCTCAAAGTTGCCACCCAGGTTGATAGGGTTGTTAAGAAGGCATATGGTGTGTTGTCTTTCATTAACAGGGGGATTGAGGTTAAGGGCCGCGAGGTTTTGCTGCAGCTTTATAAAACCCTGGTTAGACCACACTTGGAATAGTGTGTCCAGTTCTGGTCGCCTCATTATAGGAAGGATGTGGATGCTTTGGAGAGGGTGCAGAGGAGATTAACCAGGATGCTGCCTGGACTGGAGGGCATGTCTTATGAAGAAAGGTTGAGGGAGCTGGGGCTTTTCTCACTGGAGCGAAGAAGGCAGAGAGGTGACTTGATAGAGGTGTACAAGGTGATGAGAGGCATGGATAGAGTGGATAGCCAGAGACTTTTCCCCAGGGCGGAAATGGCTGTCACGAGGGGACATAATTTTAAGGTGATTGGAGGAAGGTATAGGGGAGATGTCAGAGGAAGGTTCTTTACACAGAGAGTGGTGGGTGTGTGGAATGCACGGCCAGCAGAGGGGGTGGAGTCGGAGTCATTAGGGACATTTAAGCGACTCTTGGACAGGCACATGGACAGCAGTAAATTGAAGGGGTGTAGGTTAGGTTGATCTTAGATTCAGGTAAATGGTCGGCACAACATCGTGGGCCGAAGGGCCTGCACTGTGCTGTACTGTTCTATGTTTGAGGTCTTTAAGGAGAACCTGTACAGTTTGTAAAAGTCAGTTCACGCTGGACTTTTAATTTTTTGATGACGTAACCTGGAAAGTTGGCGAAGGGACTGTGGTGGGTGTTGTCTCCATGGATTTTAAGGAAATGTTGGACAAAATGCCACACAGAGGGCTGGTTCACCAAACCGAGGCTGGCGGGATAGAGTCGGAGGAGGTAAACAATGGTGTTGCCCAGGGGCAGAATCACCCAGGGACCACTGGCAATGGATCCCGTGTAGATACTTGGTGCGTTAGTGATATTGACACACAGCAGGATCTACTAGTGTTGCTCCCTCCCCATGACTTCTAAAGGTCTCTCAGTTCATCGCGAGGAGACACGGAGCTCAAAATGGAGATCTTAGACTACTTACTGCTGTTGACAATCTGGAGGCAAGGGTCATTTCCAGGTTGCCTTTGAGGCCGACCAGAGCAGGAACCAGGATGAACACCTCCGTGATGGTCTGGAAGACTTCCCAGTGCTGGAGACGGGAAAGAGAGCGTCAGCCGCAATGTGTGTGAGAAGCACAAAGGCTTGAAATGTCCTCAACAACTTGAGACAAGACTTTTAGTACGTGTAACGTTGCCAGGCATTCCAAAGAGCTCACAATCAACGCAGGAATCCTTCCCCCACTATTCCCCAAAGCGACCAAAAGGCAGTGTGTGTGAAGATGTGCAAAAATAGCAACCCAAGTATTTACAGCGAGAAAAAGACCATTCATCCCAACAGGCCCCTGCTCCACAGAGGCAATAGAGAGCGTGTGAGGAACGAGCATTTTTGGACCCATGCCTCCCAAAGCTCTTCACCTCTGGGAGTTCTCCTCACCTCATGTCTGGATCTGCTGGGGACACACTGATAGAAATTGGTCAATGTGATTAGTCCATAACTCCATTATCAATGTCGCATGTGACTCCCAGGAAGCTGGGTGAACGAGGCAGCCGCTGGCCACCGGTCTTGCTTCATTCTCCGCACTTCCGGGAGCTAGCCGGCGCCGAAGGGACTGCGCGAGTTAGCGCATGCGCAGATCGGCCTGCGTGTTCTGCCGCATGCGCAGATCGGCCTGCGTGTTCTGGCGCATGCGCAGATTGGGCTGCGTGTTCTGCCGCATGCGCAGATCGGGCTGCGTGTTCTGGCGCATGCGCAGATCGGGCTGCGTGTTCTGCCGCATGCGCAGATCGGCCTGCGTGTTCTGCCGCATGCGCAGATCGGGCTGCGTGTTCTGGCGCATGCGCGGGGGGGTGTCCTCTCTGCGCCGGCCATGGCGAAGCCCTGCAGGGACCGGCGCAGAAGGAAGAAGTGCCCCTAACTCACAGGTGGGCCCCGATCGCGGGCCAGGCCACCTTGGGGCCCCCCCCCGGTTCGGATCCCCCAGCGCCCCCCCCCCCCCCCCGCGGACCGCACCAGCCGACTTACCTGCCAGGTCCCGCCGTGTGGGACCATGTCTACCCCACGCCGGCCGGACTGGCCAGAAACTGACAGGCGCTCGGCCCATTGGGGCCCGGAGAATTGCCGGCGGGGGCGCTGCCAACAGCTCCCAATCGGCGTGGTGTGAACCCCGCCCCCACCCGAAAATCGTGCCGGAGAATATGGCAGTTGGCGTCGGGGCGGGAGTCACGCCGCCCCCTGGGGATTCTCCGACCCAGCGGGGGGGCGGAGAATCCCACCCTTGGTGTAAAACTAATGTCGTTCCCCACCTTGGCAGTTTGGTTAGAATTGATCCTTTCTTCACTGTCAAAAAGAGAGACACAAGGAGTGAGATTCAGCAAGGGAGAGATAGAAAGAGATAGAGAGAGAGATAAAGAGAGCGAGAGAGAATGTGAGAGACTGACTCAGGAAGAGAGAGGGAGGGATTGGGAGAGGGAGGAGGAGACATTGAGGGAGAGACAGGAAGCATGATGGAGAGAAGGGGAAATTGTGTCAGAGAATGTGGAAAAGAAACAAAGAGAGGCAGCGGGGTCCCCCGCTTCGCCGGCAGTGCACCCACGTCCAAGCCTTTCCCGATGGCGTGGGGCTGCCCACAGTGGGAAACGCCATTGGCCGGCTGCAGGAAGGCAGATTCCCGGGGGCTGGCGGGACGGATAACCCTGCCCAGGGAGAGCGAAGGAGAGGGAGAGAGAGACAGACTTGGGAAGATGGGGAGATAGACCGAGACAGAGGGAGAGAGAAACCGACACAGCTTTTACAAAAGCTTTATCGCTAGCGGTCAGCTGACAAGAGCCAGGACAGAAACGTCTTTTAACCTCGTAAACCCTGTCGAATATTTCACTTATTCTCACTCTCGTGTAATGTGCTTTTAATAGAAAGAAGCTTCTGGAAAAGAAATGGGAAATGCGTCAAATCTACTCGGGGGAGGGGTGGGGGGGGAGTTTCCATTTTGGACACGAGCAGGAATTGGCAGTCACGATGTGCTGGAGACGCGTCTCGTTTGGCTTCAAATTTCCTCGAAAATCCATATCATCATAAATTGGGGAGGGTTCCAATTTTGCTTTGAGGTGATTCTGGCAAACTGAAACTTGACCCAGGGTAAAAATTCATGCAGTAAAAACAAGCATCAGCATTGGAGCGAGTGCAGAAAAGATTAAGAATGGTTCCAGAGATCTGCGTCTTCAGCCCACGTGGACAGATTGGAGAGGTTCGGATCGTCTTCCTCGGGGACCGGACAGAATTCCGATTCTCTTCCCACACCGACTGGTGCACAAAGGCAGACGTCCGCCTGTTTCCATGGCTAGTAATTTCCGGCACAGAAGCGTGGGGCTTGAGGGGCATCACTGCACATCAGGCTGACCAGGAGTCTCGCCCACTCTTACCGCCGGCCATTGGTGTGTTCGGAAGGATTTTCCCGGTCGATTCCGCCAATTAGGCCGCGTCAACAATGTCCTTCTCCGGCCATCAGGTCCTGGGGTGGGACTGAAAATGTGGAGCTTCTGGGGCAGAGGGAGGGACGGTGCCCACTGCCCCACAGGACCTCCTCGAGGCAGAGTGGACAGGGAGATACTGTCCCCATTGGTGGAAGGTTCAGAAAACCAGAGGGACCAAGTTAAGGTGATTGACAAAAGAAGTGACAATGACATGAAAATCTTTTTCACATAGCGAGTGGTTAGGATCTGGAATGTTCTGTCTGTGAGTGTGGTGGAGACAGATTCACACAGCGAGTGGTTAGGATCTGGAATGTACTGTCTGTGAGTGTGGTGGAGACAGATTCCCACAGCGAGTGGTTAGGATCTGGAATGTACTGTCTGTGAGTGTGGTGGAGACAGATTCACACAGCGAGTGTTTAGGATCTGGAATGTTCTGTCTGTGAGTGTGGTGGAGGCAGATTCACACAGCGAGTGGTTAGGATCTGGAATGTTCTGTCTGAGAGTGTGGTGGAGACAGATTCCCACAGCGAGTGGTTAGGATCTGGAATGTACTGTCTGTGAGTGTGGTGGAGACAGATTCACACAGCGAGTGTTTAGGATCTGGAATGTTCTGTCTGTGAGTGTGGTGGAGGCAGATTCACACAGCGAGTGGTTAGGATCTGGAATGTTCTGTCTGAGAGTGTGGTGGAGGCAGATTCCCACAGCGAGTGGTTAGGATCTGGAATGTACTGTCTGTGAGTGTGGTGGAGGCAGATTCACACAGCGAGTGGTTAGGATCTGAAATGTTCTGTCTGTGAGTGTGGTGGAGGCAGATTCACACAGCGAGTGGTTAGGATCTGGAATGTTCTGTCTGTGAGTGTGGTGGAGGCAGATTCACACAGCGAGTGGTTAGGATCTGGAATGTTCTGTCTGAGAGTGTGGTGGAGGCAGATTCCCACAGCGAGTGGTTAGGATCTGGAATGTACTGTCTGTGAGTGTGGTGGAGGCAGATTCACACAGCGAGTGGTTAGGATCTGAAATGTACTGTCTGTGAGTGTGGTGGAGGCAGATTCACACAGCGAGTGGTTAGGATCTGGAATGTACTGTCTGTGAGTGTGGTGGAGGCAGATTCCCACAGCGAGTGGTTAGGATCTGGAATGTACTGTCTGTGAGTGTGGTGGAGGCAGATTCACACAGCGAGTGGTTAGGATCTGAAATGTACTGTCTGTGAGTGTGGTGGAGGCAGATTCACAGAGCGAGTGGTTAGGATCTGGAATGTACTGTCTGTGAGTGTGGTGGAGGCAGATTCACACAGCGAGTGGTTAGGATCCAGAATGTACTGTCTGTGAGTGTGGTGGAGACAGATTCACACAGTGAGTGGTTAGGATCTGGAATGTACTGTCTGTGAGTGTGGTGGAGACAGATTCACACAGTGATTGGTTAGGATCTGGAATGTACTGTCTGTGAGTGTGGTGGAGGCAGATTCACACAGTGAGTGGTTAGGATCTGGAATGTACTGTCTGTGAGTGTGGTGGAGGCAGATTCCCACAGCGAGTGGTTAGGATCTGGAATGTATTGTCTGTGAGTGTGGTGGAGGCAGATTCACACAGCGAGTGGTTAGGATCTGGAATGTACTGTCTGTGAGTGTGGTGGAGACAGATTCACACAGTGAGTGGTTAGGATCGGGAATGCACTGTCTGAGAGTGTGGTGCAGACAGATTCACACAGCGAGTGGTTAGGATCTGGAATGTACTGTCTGAGAGTGCGGTGGAGACAGATTCACACAGCGAGTGGTTAGGATCCGGAATGTACTGTCTGTGAGTGTGGTGGAGACAGATTCACACAGCGAGTGGTTAGGATCCAGAATGTTCTGTCTGAGAGTGTGGTGGAGACAGATTCACACAGCGAGTGGTTAGGATCTGGAATGTACTGTCTGTGAGTGTGGTGGAGGCAGATTCACACAGCGAGTGGTTAGGATCTGGAATGTACTGTCTGTGAGTGTGGTGGAGGCAGATTCACACAGCGAGTGGTTAGGATCTGGAATGTACTGTCTGTGAGTGTGGTGGAGACAGATTCACACAGTGAGTGGTTAGGATCGGGAATGCACTGTCTGAGAGTGTGGTGCAGACAGATTCACACAGCGAGTGGTTAGGATCTGGAATGTACTGTCTGAGAGTGCGGTGGAGACAGATTCACACAGCGAGTGGTTAGGATCTGGAATGTACTGTCTGAGTGTGGTGGAGACACATTCACACAGCGAGTGGTTAGGATCTGGAATGTACTGTCTGAGAGTGTGGTGGAAACAGATTCACACAGCGAGTGGTTAGGATCTGGGATGTACTGTCTGTGAGTGTGGTGGAGACAGATTCACACAGCGAGTGGTTAGGATCTGGAATGTACTGTCTGGAGTGTGGTGGAGACAGATTCACACAGCGAGTGGTTAGGATTTGGAATGTACTGTCTGTGAGTGTGGTGGAGGCAGATTCACACAGTTTTTGTCGGAGTTGGGGAGGGAAATGAAAAGCAGAGCAGGTGAAGGATGAAAAAAAGAGGCAAGGGGAAATTCCGTCGGAGAGGTGAGTGGAACGTCAAGGGGGGATTCCTGGAAGAGCGAGCAGGGGCTGGCATTTCCTGCTTGCCTCGGTGCGGCGTCTGCACGTTCCCCCTGTGTGTGCGTGGGTTTCCTCCGGGTGCTCCGGTTTCATCCCACAGTCCAAAGACGTGCGGGATAAGTGGATTGGCCGTGATAAATTGCCCTTCGTGTCCAAAAGCGATTAGGGGGGACTGGGTTACGAGGATAGGGTGGAGGCGTGGGTTTAATTAGGGTGCTCTTTCCAAGGGGCGGCGCAGACGTGATGGGCTGAATGGCCTCCTTCAGCACTGTAAATTCTATGATCCTGTGAGAGAAACAGGGTTAATGTTTCAGCTGACATTTGATCGGAACTAAACGCGGAGTTTGAACAACTTTCCACCACAATCACTGCTCCGTTTTGTTTCACTTTCTGAGCATGTTTCGTTTTTTGTTTTATTTTCTCCCTCGGACACCTGCTCTCGGTACATCTTTTGATTCTTTGTTTCGTTCCCGCCCTGTCCCCGTCGGTGCTCACAGACTCCGACATTTAACCATCTCTCCCGTCTTTCAGCCCTATCCCCCCCGCCTCCCCCCTCCGGGACCTTCCTGCCGACCTCGATCCACTCGGCCTTTCATCAGAAAACCTATTGCAGCTCCAGCTCCCCCCCAGTTCCGAGGCGGGTGTCACCGAGGCGGAACATTAACTCCCGGTGTCCCTGGCCACTGCCCAGGCCGGCCGAGGGTGCCCCGCGTCGTCACTTTCCACCCGCCTGCGAAGGGGACCTGGCCTTGCGGAAATCTGGATCGCCGCGACTCGCACCTCACAACAGTGACTGCGTTTGGCACTGGGAACAGCCTGAGCTTGTGAAAGGCGCTACATGAATGCAAGTCTGTCCTCGCTTCACCGGAGACCGATTTGAAGCCAATCCCCGGGCGGTGGCAGGAGCAGGAGGAGGACATTGAGACCCTCGGGCCCGTTCGACCGTCGGAGGAGACTGTGGTCGGCCGGAGTCGCTGCTCCGCGCCCCTCAACCCTTAACCCCACAGAAACCCCAGCTCGCTTTAGACATTCTCAACTGGCCCCCGCCCTCCACAGCTTTTGTTTCTGAAGATGGCGACGGGCGGACGGTTGTGGGTTCCCCCGCCTCCCCCTTGGGCGAGGAGGCGTTTCCGTGACATCGGGCCTAGGCGCCTGGCTGGAATTTTAAGGTTGCCCCCCCCCGGGCCCAACCAGAGGAAACGGCTCCTCGCCACCGACCCCTTCGACCGGGGGCGCGCCGTAATATTTAATACCCCAGGGAGAGCAGGGTACAGCCCTCCCCCACTAACCCTTTCAGTCAGATACGCACTTGTACAACGTCCATCACCAATCCCGCTCCGACCATTCCAAGGCCCGCGACCAGAAAGGGGAGCAGCACCTGGAAAGCGATGGAAAAGCTCGTCTCCGGCGAGAATCCGTACGGGAACTTGGCGAGTCTGCAGGTAACCCGGCGAAGCTTGTTCCTGGACAGCCAAAACTCCAGCTTGATCTGGGTGACCACCATGTTGCTGCTGGCAGGAGCGGGGAGTCGCTCCGCGCTAACCCATTCCCGCGAGCTGAGGGCCAGCGGCCAGCCCACACCAGACTTTGTCCCACCGCCTCTGGCTCTCCGATCCGCTGGGGGGGCCTCCCCTTCCAATGCGGTGCACCCCCCCCCCCCCCGACTAACAGGGAGAGAATGCGGCCTGGAAAGATCAGTTATTTTGGATACGTGGGGGGGTCAGGTGGAGTCTGCCCCCTGATTGCGAGGCTCGGACAATGCTCCAGCAGCTCAATGCTCCAATGCTCAAACAGGATTTCAGTCTCCAACATTCCAGCTCATCCCCGTCCCTCTCTGGATAATCCCTCCCTCCCCGGGAGCGATCAGTCACATCGGATCTGGGAAGTGAACCAATCCTTTCTCCAACAGCCAGGGTTAAACGTACAGACACACAGCTGCTGTGTGACACACTGTCCTGCCTGGCTCCTCGCTCGCTCACAGCGCTGCCTGGGTCCTCGCTCGCTCACAGCGCTGCCAGGCTCCTCGCTCGCTCCCAGCGCTGCCTGGGTCCTCGCTCGCTCACAGCGCTGCCTGGGTCCTCGCTCGTTCACAGCGCTGCCTGGCTCCTCGCTCGCTCCCAGCGCTGCCTGGGTCCTCGCTCGCTCACAGCGCTGCCTGGGTCCTCGCTCGCTCACAGCGCTGCCTGGCTCCTCGCTCGCTCACAGCGCTGCCTGGGTCCTCGCTCGCTCACAGCGCTGCCTGGCTCCTCGCTCGCTCACAGCGCTGCCTGCGTCCTCGCTCGCTCACAGCGCTGCCTGGGTCCTCGCTCGCTCACAGCGCTGCCTGGCTCCTCGCTCGCTCACAGCGCTGCCTGGCTCCTCGCTCGCTCACAGCGCTGCCTGGGTCCTCGCTCGCTCACAGCGCTGCCTGGCTCCTCGCTCGCTCACAGCGCTGCCTGGCTCCTCGCTCGCTCACAGCGCTGCCTGGGTCCTCGCTCGCTCACAGCGCTGCCTGGGTCCTCGCTCGCTCACAGCGCTGCCTGGCTCCTCGCTCGCTCACAGCGCTGCCTGGCTCCTCGCTCGCTCACAGCGCTGCCTGGGTCCTCGCTCGTTCACAGCGCTGCCTGGGTCCTCGCTCGTTCACAGCGCTGCCTGGCTCCTCGCTCGCTCACAGCGCTGCCTGGGTCCTCGCTCGCTCACAGCGCTGCCTGGCTCCTCGCTCGCTCGCAGCGCTGCCTGGGTCCTCGCTCGCTCACAGCGCTGCCTGGGTCCTCGCTCGTTCACAGCGCTGCCTGGGTCCTCGCTCGTTCACAGCGCTGCCTGGGTCCTCGCTCGCTCACAGCGCTGCCTGGGTCCTCGCTCGCTCACAGCGCTGTCTGTGACCTCGCTCGCTCACAGCGCTGCCTGGGTCCTCGCTCGCTCACAGCGCTGCCTGGGTCCTCGCTCGTTCACAGCGCTGCCTGGGTCCTCGCTCGCTCACAGCGCTGCCTGGCTCCTCGCTCGTTCACAGCGCTGCCTGGCTCCTCGCTTGCTCACAGCGCTGCCTGGGTCCTCGCTCGCTCACAGCGCTGCCTGTGTCCTCGCTCGCTCACAGCGCTGCCTGGGTCCTCGCTCGCTCACAGCGCTGCCTGGCTCCTCGCTCGCTCACAGCGCTGCCTGGCTCCTCGCTCGCTCACAGCGCTGCCTGGGTCCTCGCTCGCTCACAGCGCTGCCTGGGTCCTCGCTCGCTCACAGCGCTGCCTGGCTCCTCGCTCGCTCACAGTGCTGCCTGGGTCCTCGCTCGCTCACAGCGCTGCCTGGGTCCTCGCTCGCTCACAGCGCTGTCTGGCTCCTCGCTCGCTCACAGTGCTGCCTGGGTCCTCGCTCGCTCACAGCGCTGCCTGGGTCCTCGCTCGCTCCCAGCGCTGCCTGTGTCCTCGCTCGCTCACAGCGCTGCCTGGGTCCTCGCTCGCTCACAGCGCTGCCTGGCTCCTCGCTCGCTCACAGTGCTGCCTGGGTCCTCGCTCGCTCACAGCGCTGCCTGCGTCCTCGCTCGCTCACAGCGCTGCCTGGCTCCTCGCTCGCTCACAGCGCTGCCTGGGACCTCGCTCGCTCACAGCGCTGCCTGGCTCCTCGCTCGCTCCCAGCGCTGCCTGGCTCCTCGCTCGCTCCCAGCGCTGCCTGGGTCCTCGCTCGCTCCCAGCGCTGCCTGGCTCCTCGCTCGCTCACAGCGCTGCCTGGGACCTCGCTCGCTCACAGCGCTGCCTGGCTCCTCGCTCGCTCCCAGCGCTGCCTGGTTCCTCGCTCGCTCACAGCGCTGCCTGGGTCCTCACTCGCTCCCAGCGCTGCCTGGGACCTCGCTCGTTCACAGCGCTGCCTGGCTCCTCGCTCGCTCACAGCGCTGCCTGGCTCCTCGCTCGCTCACAGCGCTGCCTGGCTCCTCGCTCGCTCACAGCGCTGCCTGGCTCCTCGCTCGCTCACAGCGCTGCCTGGGTCCTCGCTCGCTCACAGCGCTGCCTGGCTCCTCGCTCGCTCACAGCGCTGCCTGGCTCCTCGCTCGCTCACAGCGCTGCCTGGGTCCTCGCTCGCTCACAGCGCTGCCTGGGACCTCGCTCGTTCACAGCGCTGCCTGGCTCCTCGCTCGCTCACAGCGCTGCCTGGCTCCTCGCTCGCTCACAGCGCTGCCTGGCTCCTCGCTCGCTCACAGCGCTGCCTGGCTCCTCGCTCGCTCACAGCGCTGCCTGGCTCCTCGCTCGCTCACAGCGCTGCCTGGGTCCTCGCTCGCTCACAGCGCTGCCTGGCTCCTCGCTCGCTCACAGCGCTGCCTGGGTCCTCACTCGCTCACAGCGCTGCCTGTGTCCTCGCTCGCTCACAGCGCTGCCTGGGTCCTCGCTCGTTCACAGCGCTGCCTGGCTCCTCGCTCGCTCACAGCGCTGCCTGGCTCCTCGCTCGCTCACAGCGCTGCCTGGCTCCTCGCTCGCTCACAGCGCTGCCTGGGTCCTCGCTCGCTCACAGCGCTGCCTGGGTCCTCGCTCGCTCACAGCGCTGCCTGGCTCCTCGCTCGCTCACAGCGCTGCCTGGGTCCTCGCTCGCTCACAGCGCTGCCTGGCTCCTCGCTCGCTCACAGCGCTGCCTGGGTCCTCGCTCGCTCACAGCGCTGCCTGGCTCCTCGCTCGCTCACAGCGCTGCCTGGGTCCTCGCTCGCTCACAGCGCTGCCTGGCTCCTCGCTCGCTCACAGCGCTGCCTGGGTCCTCGCTCGCTCACAGCGCTGCCTGTGTCCTCGCTCGCTCACAGCGCTGCCTGGCTCCTCGCTCGCTCACAGCGCTGCCTGGCTCCTCGCTCGCTCACAGCGCTGCCTGGGTCCTCGCTCGTTCACAGCGCTGCCTGGCTCCTCGCTCGCTCACAGCGCTGCCTGGCTCCTCGCTCGCTCACAGCGCTGCCTGGCTCCTCGCTCGCTCACAGCGCTGCCTGGCTCCTCGCTCGCTCACAGCGCTGCCTGGGTCCTCGCTCGCTCACAGCGCTGCCTGGCTCCTCGCTCGCTCACAGCGCTGCCTGGGTCCTCGCTCGTTCACAGCGCTGCCTGGCTCCTCGCTCGCTCACAGCGCTGCCTGGCTCCTCGCTCGCTCACAGCGCTGCCTGGCTCCTCGCTCGCTCACAGCGCTGCCTGGGTCCTCGCTCGCTCACAGCGCTGCCTGGCTCCTCGCTCGCTCACAGCGCTGCCTGGCTCCTCGCTCGCTCACAGCGCTGCCTGGCTCCTCGCTCGCTCACAGCGCTGCCTGGCTCCTCGCTCGCTCACAGCGCTGCCTGGCTCCTCGCTCGCTCACAGCGCTGCCTGGGTCCTCGCTCGTTCACAGCGCTGCCTGGCTCCTCGCTCGCTCACAGCGCTGCCTGGCTCCTCGCTCGCTCACAGCGCTGCCTGGCTCCTCGCTCGCTCACAGCGCTGCCTGGGTCCTCGCTCGCTCACAGCGCTGCCTGGCTCCTCGCTCGCTCACAGCGCTGCCTGGCTCCTCGCTCGCTCACAGCGCTGCCTGGCTCCTCGCTCGCTCACAGCGCTGCCTGGCTCCTCGCTCGCTCACAGCGCTGCCTGGCTCCTCGCTCGCTCACAGCGCTGCCTGGGTCCTCGCTCGCTCACAGCGCTGCCTGGCTCCTCGCTCGCTCACAGCGCTGCCTGGCTCCTCGCTCGCTCACAGCGCTGCCTGGCTCCTCGCTCGCTCACAGCGCTGCCTGGCTCCTCGCTCGCTCACAGCGCTGCCTGGGTCCTCGCTCGCTCACAGCGCTGCCTGGCTCCTCGCTCGCTCACAGCGCTGCCTGGCTCCTCGCTCGCTCACAGCGCTGCCTGGCTCCTCACTCGCTCCCAGCGCTGCCTGGGTCCTCGCTCGCTCACAGCGCTGCCTGGGTCCTCGCTCGCTCACAGCGCTGCCTGGGTCCTCGCTCGCTCACAGCGCTGCCTGGCTCCTCGCTCGTTCACAGCGCTGCCTGGCTCCTCGCTCGTTCACAGCGCTGCCTGGGTCCTCGCTCGCTCACAGCGCTGCCTGGCTCCTCGCTCGCTCACAGCGCTGCCTGGGTCCTCGCTCGCTCACAGCGCTGCCTGGCTCCTCACTCGCTCCCAGCGCTGCCTGGGTCCTCGCTCGCTCACAGCGCTGCCTGGGTCCTCGCTCGCTCACAGCGCTGCCTGGCTCCTCGCTCGCTCACAGCGCTGCCTGGGTCCTCGCTCGTTCACAGCGCTGCCTGGCTCCTCGCTCGTTCACAGCGCTGCCTGGGTCCTCGCTCGCTCACAGCGCTGCCTGGGTCCTCGCTTGCTCACAGCGCTGCCTGGGTCCTCGCTCGCTCACAGCGCTGCCTGGGTCCTCGCTCGCTCACAGCGCTGCCTGGCTCCTCGCTCGCTCACAGCGCTGCCTGGGTCCTCGCTCGCTCACAGCGCTGCCTGGGTCCTCGCTCGCTCACAGCGCTGCCTGGCTCCTCGCTCGCTCACAGCGCTGCCCGGCTCCTCGCTCGCTCACAGCGCTGCCTGGCTCCTCGCTCGCTCACAGCGCTGCCTGGGTCCTCGCTCGCTCACAGCGCTGCCTGGGTCCTCGCTCGCTCACAGCGCTGCCTGTGTCCTCGCTCGCTCACAGCGCTGCCTGGGTCCTCGCTCGTTCACAGCGCTGCCTGGGTCCTCGCTCGCTCACAGCGCTGCCTGGGTCCTCGCTCGCTCACAGCGCTGCCCGGCTCCTCGCTCGCTCACAGCGCTGCCTGGCTCCTCGCTCGCTCACAGCGCTGCCTGGGTCCTCGCTCGCTCACAGCGCTGCCTGGGTCCTCGCTCGCTCACAGCGCTGCCTGTGTCCTCGCTCGCTCACAGCGCTGCCTGGCTCCTCGCTCGTTCACAGCGCTGCCTGGCTCCTCGCTCGCTCACAGCGCTGTCTGGCTCCTCGCTCGCTCACAGCGCTGCCTGGCTCCTCGCTCGCTCCCAGCGCTGCCTGGGTCCTCGCTCGCTCACAGCGCTGCCTGGGTCCTCGCTCGCTCACAGCGCTGCCTGTGTCCTCGCTCGCTCACAGCGCTGCCTGGGTCCTCGCTCGTTCACAGCGCTGCCTGGCTCCTCGCTCGTTCACAGCGCTGCCTGGCTCCTCGCTCGCTCACAGCGCTGTCTGGCTCCTCGCTCGCTCACAGCGCTGCCTGGCTCCTCGCTCGCTCACAGCGCTGCCTGGCTCCTCGCTCGCTCCCAGCGCTGCCTGGGTCCTCGCTCGCTCACAGCGCTGCCTGGGACCTCGCTCGCTCACAGCGCTACCTGGGTCCTCGCTCGCTCCCAGCGCTGCCTGGGTCCTCGCTCGCTCACAGCGCTGCCTGGCTCCTCGCTCGCTCACAGCGCTGCCTGGCTCCTCGCTCGCTCACAGCGCTGCCTGGCTCCTCGCTCGCTCACAGCGCTGCCTGGCTCCTCGCTCGCTCACAGCGCTGCCTGGCTCCTCGCTCGCTCCCAGCGCTGCCTGGGTCCTCTCTCGTTCACAGCGCTGCCTGGCTCCTCGCTCGCTCCCAGTGCTGCCTGGGTCCTCGCTCGCCCCCAGCGCTGCCTGGCTCCTCGCTCGCTCCCAGCGCTGCCTGGCTCCTCGCTCGCTCCCAGCGCTGCCTGGGTCCTCGCTCGCTCCCAGCGCTGCCTGGGTCCTCGCTCGCTCACAGCGCTGCCTGGGTCCTCGCTCGCTCACAGCGCTGCCTGGCTCCTCGCTCGCTCACAGCGCTGCCTGGGTCCTCGCTCGCTCACAGCGCTGCCTGGCTCCTCGCTCGCTCACAGCGCTGCCTGGGTCCTCGCTCGCTCACAGCGCTGCCTGGCTCCTCGCTCGCTCACAGCGCTGCCTGGGTCCTCGCTCGCTCACAGCGCTGCCTGGGTCCTCGCTCGCTCCCAGCGCTGCCTGGGTCCTCGCTCGCCCCCAGCGCTGCCTGGGTCCTCGCTCGCCCCCAGCGCTGCCTGGCTCCTCGCTCGCTCACAGCGCTGCCTGGGTCCTCGCTTGCTCACAGCGCTGCCTGGGTCCTCGCTCGCTCCCAGCGCTGCCTGGCTCCTCGCTCGCTCCCAGCGCTGCCTGGGTCCTCGCTTGCTCACAGCGCTGCCTGGGTCCTCGCTTGCTCACAGCGCTGCCTGGGTCCTCGCTTGCTCACAGCGCTGCCTGGGTCCTCGCTCGCTCACAGCGCTGCCTGGCTCCTCGCTCGCTCACAGCGCTGCCTGGCTCCTCGCTCGCTCCCAGCGCTGCCTGGGTCCTCGCTCGTTCACAGCGCTGCCCGGCTCCTCGCTCGCTCACAGCGCTGCCTGGGTCCTCGCTCGTTCACAGCGCTGCCTGGCTCCTCGCTCGTTCACAGCGCTGCCTGGCTCCTCGCTCGCTCACAGCGCTGCCTGGGTCCTCGCTCGCTCACAGCGCTGCCTGGGTCCTCGCTCGCTCCCAGCGCTGCCTGGCTCCTCGCTCGCTCACAGCGCTGCCTGCGTCCTCGCTCGCTCACAGCGCTGCCTGGGACCTCGCTCGCTCACAGCGCTGCCTGGCTCCTCGCTCGCTCACAGCGCTGCCTGGGTCCTCGCTCGCTCACAGCGCTGCCTGGCTCCTCGCTCGCTCACAGCGCTGCCTGGGTCCTCGCTCGCTCACAGCGCTGCCTGGCTCCTCGCTCGCTCACAGCGCTGCCTGGGTCCTCGCTCGCTCACAGCGCTGCCTGTGTCCTCGCTCGCTCACAGCGCTGCCTGGGTCCTCGCTCGCTCACAGCGCTGCCTGGCTCCTCGCTCGCTCACAGCGCTGCCTGGGTCCTCACTCGCTCACAGCGCTGCCTGGGTCCTCGCTCGTTCACAGCGCTGCCTGGGTCCTCGCTCCCAGCGCTGCCTGGCTCCTCGCTCGCTCACAGCGCGGCCTGGCTCCTCGCTCGCTCACAGCGCTGCCTGGGTCCTCGCTCGCTCACAGCGCTGCCTGGGTCCTCGCTCGCTCACAGCGCTGCCTGGCTCCTCGCTCGCTCACAGCGCTGCCTGGCTCCTCGCTCACTCACAGCGCTGCCTGGCTCCTCGCTCGCTCACAGCGCTGCCCGGCTCCTCGCTCGCTCACAGCGCTGCCTGTGTCCTCGCTCGCTCACAGCGCTGCCTGGGTCCTCGCTCGCTCACAGCGCTGCCTGTGTCCTCGCTCGCTCACAGCGCTGCCTGGGTCCTCGCTCGCTCACAGCGCTGCCTGGGTCCTCGCTCGCTCACAGCGCTGCCTGGGTCCTCGCTCGCTCACAGCGCTGCCTGTGTCCTCGCTCGCTCACAGCGCTGCCTGGGTCCTCGCTCGCTCACAGCGCTGCCTGGCTCCTCGCTCGCTCACAGCGCTGCCTGGCTCCTCGCTCGCTCACAGCGCTGCCTGGCTCCTCGCTCGCTCACAGCGCTGCCCGGCTCCTCGCTCGCTCACAGCGCTGCCCGGCTCCTCGCTCGCTCACAGCGCTGCCTGGCTCCTCGCTCGCTCACAGCGCTGCCCGGCTCCTCGCTCGCTCACAGCGCTGCCTCGGTCCTCGCTCGTTCACAGCGCTGCCTGGCTCCTCGCTCGCTCACAGCGCTGCCTGGCTCCTCGCTCGCTCACAGCGCTGCCTGGGTCCTCGCTCGCTCACAGCGCTGCCTGGCTCCTCGCTCGCTCACAGCGCTGCCTGGGTCCTCGCTCGCTCACAGCGCTGCCTCGGTCCTCGCTCGTTCACAGCGCTGCCTGGCTCCTCGCTCGCTCACAGCGCTGCCTGGCTCCTCGCTCGCTCACAGCGCTGCCTGGCTCCTCGCTCACTGCCCTGCCCAGCTCCTGCCTGCCTCCTTGCTCACTGCCCTGCCCGGCTCCTGCCTGGCTCCTCGCTCACAGCCCTGCCCGGCTCCTGCCTGGCTCCTCGCTCACAGCCCTGCCCGGCTCCTGCCTGGCTCCTCGCTCACAGCCCTGCCCGGCTCCTGCCTGGCTCCTGCCTGCCTCCTCGCTCACTGCCCTGCCCGGCTCCTGCCTGCCTCCTCGCTCACAGCCCTGCCCGGCTCCTGCCCGGCTCCTGCCTGCCTCCTCGCTCACTGCCCTGCCCGGCTCCTGCCCGGCTCCTGCCTGCCTCCTCGCTCACTGCCCTGCCCGGCTCCTGCCTGCCTCCTCGCTCACTGCCCTGCCCGGCTCCTGCCCGGCTCCTGCCCGGCTCCTGCCTGCCTCCTCGCTCACTGCCCTGCCCGGCTCCTGCCTGCCTCCTCGCTCACTGCCCGTTCAGAGCCAGCTCCAGCCCGCTGCACTTGCTTTGGTGTTTTTGTTCTGCCACTGCTGCTGAGCTCATGAATCACAGAATTCCATTACGCTCCGAGCCGCAGGCGAGGGCAGATAAGATTATCAAAGGCTGGCGTCAGCCGGGGCTGAGGGCCAATGCTCTCAATCCTGAGCCTGTTCTGCAGCATCATCGACTGGGCACAGCGTCAGCACACAGAGCGGGGTGCGGGGGGTAGGGGAGCAGCCTGGGGTCGGGCGGAGGGGCCGGGGGGAGGGACTGGGGGGCCGGGGGGAGGAGCCAGGGTACTGGAGGGAGGGGCTGAGGGGATGGGCCTGGGGAGGGGATGGGGGGTCAGGGGGAGAGTCCGGGAGGCCGGGGGCGTAGGGGCTGGGACACTGGGCGTAGGGGCTGGGACGCTGGGCGTTGGGATCGGGACACTGGGCGTTGGGGCCGGGACACTGGGCGTAGGGGTCGGGACACTGGGCGTAGGGGTCGGGACGCTGGGCGTTGGGGTCGGGACGCTGGGCGTTGGGGTCGGGACGCTGGGCGTTGGGGTCGGGACGCTGGGGTCGGGACGCTGGGCGTTGGGGTCGGGACGCTGGGCGTTGGGGCTGGGACGCTGGGCGTTGGGGTCGGGACGCTGGGCGTTGGGGTAGGGACGCTGGGCGTTGGGGTCGGGACGCTGGGCGTTGGGGCTGGGACGCTGGGCGTTGGGGTCGGGACGCTGGGCGTTGGGGTCGGGACGCTGGGCGTTGGGGCTGGGACGCTGGGCGTTGGGGTCGGGACGCTGGGCGTTGGGGTAGGGACGCTGGGCGTTGGGGT
>NC_092719.1:219845825-219901910 GCF_047496885.1 Scyliorhinus torazame
ACAGAGAGAGAGACAGAGAGACAGAGAGTGACAGAGAGACAGAGAGTGACAGAGAGAGACAGAGAGTGACAGAGAGAGAGCGACAGAGAGAGAGTGACAGAGAGAGAGTGACAGAGAGAGAGTGACAGAGAGAGAGAGTGACAGAGAGAGAGAGACAGAGAGTGACAGAGAGAGACAGAGAGTGACAGAGAGAGAGAGTGACAGACAGAGAGTGACAGAGAGAGAGTGACAGAGAGAATGACAGAGAGAGAGTGACAGAGAGAGAGAGTGACAGAGAGAGAGTGACAGAGAGAGAGAGTGACAGAGAGAGAGAGAGAGAGACAGAGAGTGACAGAGAGAGACAGAGAGTGACAGAGAGAGAGAGTGACAGAGAGAGAGTGACAGAGAGAGAGAGTGACAGAGAGAGAGTGACAGAGAGAGAGAGTGACAGAGAGAGAGAGTGACAGAGAGAGAGAGAGAGAGACAGAGAGTGACAGAGAGAGACAGAGAGTGACAGAGAGAGAGAGTGACAGAGAGAGTGACAGAGAGAGAGAGTGACAGAGAGAGTGACAGAGAGAGAGAGTGGCAGAGAGAGACAGAGTGACAGAGAGAGAGAGTGACAGAGAGAGACAGAGTGACAGAGAGAGAGTGACAGAGAGAGAGAGTGACAGAGAGAGAGAGTGACAGAGAGAGACAGAGTGACAGAGACAGAGGGCGAGATTCTCCGACCCCCCCGCCGGGTTGGAGAATCGCCGGGGGCTGCCGTGAATCCCGCCCCCGCCAGTTGGCGAAGACTCCGGCACCGGATATTCGGCGGGGGGCGGGAATCGGGCCGCGCCGGTTGGCGGGCCCCCCCCCCGCTCGATTCTCCGGCCCGGATGGGCCGAAGTCCCGCCGCTAAAATGCCTGTCCCGCCAGCGTAAATTAAACCTCCTACCTTACCGGCGGGACAAGGCTGCGCGGGCGGGCTCCGGGGTCCTGGGGGGGTCGCGGGGCGATCTGGCCCCGGGGGGTGCCCCCACGGTGGCCTGGCCCGCGATCGGGGCCCTCCGATCCGCGGGGGGGCCTGTGCCGTGGGGGCACTCTTTCCCTTCCGCCTTCGCCACAGTCTCCACCATGGCGGAGGCGGAAGAGACTCCCTCCACTGCGCATGCGTGGGAAACTGTCAGCGGCCGCTGACGCTCCCGCGCATGCGCCGCCCCGAGATGTCATTTCCGCGCCAGCTGGCGGGGCACCAAATGCCTTTTCCGCCAGTTGGCGGGGCGGAAATTCGTCCGGCGCCGACCTAGCCCCTTAAGGTTGGGGCTCGGCCCCCAAAGATGTGGAGCATTCCGCACCTTTGGGGCAGCGCGATGCCCGTCTGATTTGCGCCGTTTTGGGCGCCAGTCGGCGGGCATCGCGCCGTTTCCGGAGAATTTCGCCCAAAGAGTGAGAGAGAGAGTGACAGAGAGAGACAGACAGAGAGAGACAGAGAAACAGAGAGAGAGACAGAGAAAGAAAGACAGAGAGTGAGAGAGAGAGACCCAGAGAAAGAGAGAGAGACAGAGAGTGAGAGAGACAGAGAGTGAGAGAGAGAGAGAGAGCGACAGAGATAGCCAGAGAGAGAGAAGGGAGACAGAGAGAGAGAAAGAGAGAGACAGAGAGAGTGAGACCCAGAGTGGGAGAGAGAGTGAGAGAGACAGAGAGAGAGAGAGACAGCGAGAGTGAGACCTAGAGAGGGAGAGAGAGACAGAGGGAGAGAGAGAGAGAGACAGTGTTATGGGCCAGGGTTTAGAGAACCCCAAAGTGTATCATGGAGTTCACCTGACCCACAACTTTTAATAGATTGTGGTACGGGGAGCACACGGCCCACTCTACAGGTGTGGGACAGCAGAAATGGAAAAGTATTTTTTAAAGCAAAACAATGTTTATTCTATGAACTCAAGTTAACCTTTTTAAAACATACAGTGAACATCTTAGCAACCATCAATTCAAATACAACCCCCAAAGCATACGACACTAAGTAATCCTCAACTTCCCAAACAACATCCAGAAGACATAAGAAACACCTTTTAACAGAAGCACATTGGGTTTACATCCACTACTGAGAACATTTATAATTCTGAATTCACCAAATGATCAAGAGATAGTCTTTTCATGGCAGAGAGATCAACAGTACACCTGCTCTGTCTGGCTTCAGCTCCAACACTGAAAACGAAACTGAAACACACCCTGCAGCAAACAGCCTAAAACAAAAGTAAAAAGCTGACAGACAGCCCAGCTCCCCCCACACTCTGACATCACTGCAGTAATAAACACCCATTTTAAAAAAATATATATATTTTATTAAAGTTTTCAAACACAATTTTTCCCCCTTACAAATCAACAAAGACGGTAGCATGATACCTGCTAAACAACATTGTTTAAATAATATAGTAAACTAACCAAATAACACTAAGTAATGCTCCCCCCACCCCCTCTCCCCATCTAGAACACAAACAATTTACCCCCCCCCCTTCCTTCCCCCCCTCCTCCCCCCCCCCCCCCCCCCCGGGGCTGCTGCTGCTGGATATCTATTTTCCCCCTAACGTTCCGCTAGATAGTCGAGGAACGGTTGCCACCGCCTGGTGAACCCTTGAGCCGATCCTCTCAGTGCAAACTTCATCCGCTCCAGCTTTATGAACCCCGTCATATCGTTTATCCAGGCCTCCAGTCCGGGGGGTTTCGCTTCCTTCCACATGAGTAAAATCCTGCGCCGGGCTACTAGGAACGCAAAGGCCACAATACCGGCCTCTTTCGCCTCCTGCACTCCTGGCTCATCCGCTACCCCAAATATAGCTAACCCCCAGCCTGGTTTGACCCGGACCTTCACCACCTTCGAGATCACTCCCGCCACTCCCCTCCAATACCCCTCCAGTGCTGGACACGACCAAAACATATGTGTGTGGTTCGCCGGGCTTCCCCGCACCTCCCGCATTTGTCTTCCACTCCGAAGAACCTGCTCAGCCTCGCTCCCGTTATGTGTGCTCTATGCAGCACCTTAAATTGGATCAGGCTAAGCCTGGCACACGAGGAAGAGGAATTTACCCTACTTAGGGCATCAGCCCACAAACCCTCCTCAATCTCCTCCCCGAGCTCTTCTTCCCATTTTCCCTTCAGTTTGTCCACCAACTCCTCCCCCTCTTCTCTCATCTCCCGGTATATTTCGGACACTTTGCCCTCCCCGACCCACACCCCCGAAAGCATCCTGTCCTGGATCCCCTGTGTCGGGAGCAGCGGAAATTCCCTCACCTGTTGTCTCGTGAACGCTCTCACCCGCATATACCTAAAGATATTCCCCAGGGGCAGCTCATACTTTTCCTCTAGCGCTCCCAAGCTCGCAAACGTCCCATCTATAAATAAGTCTCCCACTCTCCTGATTCCTGCCCGGTGCCAACTCTGGAATCCTCTGTCCAGCCTCCCTGGGGCAAACCTATGGTTGTTCCTGATCGGGGACCACACCAAGGCTCCCAGCACACCCCTCTGTCGCCGCCATTACCCCCAGATACTTAATGTTGCTGCCACCACTGGGTTCGTGGTAAACCTTTTCGGGGAGAGCGGTAGCGGCGCCGTCACCAGCGCTTTTAAGCTCGTTCCTTCACAGGACGCCATCTCCAGCCTTTTCCACGCCGCCCCCTCTCCCTCTATCATCCACTTGCGGATCATCGCCACGTTGGCGGCCCAGTAGTAGTCGCCCAAATTCGGCAACGCCAGTCCCCCTCTGTCCCTGCGACGTTGCAGGAACCCCCTCCTTACCCTCGGGGCCTTCCCTGCCCACACGAAGCTCATGATGCTCCTATCTATTTTTTTGAAAAAGGCCTTAGTGATCAGTATAGGGAGACATTGAAACACAAATAGGAACCTCGGGAGGACCATCATCTTAATTGCCTGCACTCTGCCCGCCAGTGACAGCGGCTGCATATCCCACCTTTTGAAATCCTCTTCCATTTATTCCACCAGTCGAGTCAGATTGAGTCTGTGTAAGGTTCCCAGCTCCTGGCTATCTGAATCCCCAAATATCGGAAGTTTCTTTCCACTCTCCTTAGCGGCAGGCCATCTATCCCTCCACTCTGGTCCCCAGGGTGTACTACGAAAAGCTCACTCTTTCCCATGTTAAGCCTATATCCCGAGAAATCTCCAAACTCCCTCAATATCTGCATGACCTCTGTCATCCCCCCCACTGGGTCCGTCACATACAGCAGTAGGTCATCTGCGTAGAGTGACACTCGGTGTTCCTCTCCCCTCTAACCAACCCCCTCCATTTTCTGGAGTCTCTCAGCGCTATGGCCAGTGGTTCAATTGCCAGTGCGAACAGTAATGGGGACAGCGGGCATCCCTGTCTTGTTTCCCTATGTAACCGAAAATACTCCGACCTTTGCCGATTTGTGACTACACTTGCCGTTGGGGCCCCATAGAGGAGTTTGACCCAACTGACAAACCCCTCCCCGAACCCAAATCTCCTCAGCACCTCCCATAGATACTCCCACTCTACCCTATCAAATGCCTTCTCTGCATCCATCGCTGCCACTATCTCTGCCTCCCCCTCTGCTGGGGGCATCATTATCACCCCCAATAGCCGTCGCACGTTGACATTCAATTGTCTCCCCTTTACGAACCCTGTCTGATCTTCGTGCACCACCCCCGGGACACAATCCTCCATCCTCGTTGCCAGCACCTTTGCCAGCAACTTGGCGTCCACATTTAGGAGTGAGATAGGCCTATAGGACCCACACTGCAGCGGGTCTTTATCTCGCTTCAAGATTAGTGATATCGTCGCCTCCGACATTGTCGGGGGTAGGGTCCCCCCTTCTCTGGCCTCGTTAAAGGTTCTTACCAGCAGCGGGGCCAACAAGTCCACATATTTTCTATAAAATTCCACCGGGAACCCGTCAGGTCCCGGGGCCTTCCCTGCCTGCATGTTCCCCAGCCCTTTGGTCACCTCGTCCACCCCAATTGGCGCCCCCAGGCCTGCCACCTCCTGCTCCTCCACCCTCGGGAATCTTAGTTGGTCCAGAAACTGCTGCATCCCCTCTTTTCCCTCCGGGGGTTGGGACATATAACCTCTCATAGAAGGTCTTAAACACCTCATTTATCTGCCCTGCTCTCCGCACCGTGGTTCCCGTTTCATCTCTAACTCCCCCTATTTCCCTCGCCACTGTCCTCTTTCGCAGCTGGTGGGCCAACAGGCGACTCGCCTTTTCCCCATACTCATATCTCATCCCCTGTGCCTTCCTCCACTGTGCCTCTGCCCTCCCTGTGGTCAGCAGGTCGAACTCCGTCTGGAGTCGTCGCCTCTCTTTGTATAGTCCTTCGTCCGGGGCCTCCGCATATTTTTTATCCACACTCAAAATCTCCCCCAGTAATCTTTCCCTCTCTTTGGCCTCTGTTTTCCCCTTGTGGGCCCTGATGGAGATCAACTCTCACCTGACCACCGCCTTCAGCGCTTCCCATACTACCCCCACTCGGACCTCCCCATCATCGTTGGCCTCCAGGTACCTTTCGATACATCCCCGCACTCTTCCGCAGACTCCCTCATCCACCAATAATCCCACATCCAGTCGCCAGAGTGGACGCTGTTCCCTCTCCTCTCCTAGTTCCAGATCCACCCAATGTGGGGCATGGTCTGCAACAGCTATGGCCGAGTACTCCGTTCCTTCCACCCTCAAAATCAGTGACCTTCCCAGAACGAAGAACTCTATCCGGGAGTATACCTTATGGACATGGGAGAAAAAGGAGAACTCCACGGATCCACTCCCCCCATTTGCTCCATAAACCCCCTAAGCACCTTGGCCGCTGCCGGCCTTCTTCCGGTCCTGGATCTAGATCTATCTAACCCTGGGTCTAGCACGGTGTTAAAGTCCCCCCCCCCATTATCAGGTTTCCTACCTCCAGGTCCGGGATGCGTCCCAGCATCCGTTTCATAAATCCCGCATCGTCCCAGTTCGGGGCATATATGTTGACCAACACGACCTCCATTCCCTGCAGTCTGCCGCTCACCATCACATATCTGCCCCCGCTGTCCACTACAGTGTTCCTAGCTTCGAATGACACCCATTTCCCCACCAATATGACCACCCCTCTGTTCTTTGCGTCCAGCCCTGAGTGGAACACCTGTCCCACCCATCCTTTCCTTAACCTAACTTGGTCCGCCACCTTCAGGTGTGTCTCCTGAAGCATGGCCACGTCTGCCCTCAGTCCCTTTAAGTGCGCGAACACTCGGGCCCTCTTAATCGGCCCATTTAGGCCTCTCACGTTCCACGTGATCAGCCGGACTCCCTGTCGACTAGCCATCACCCTCTCTGGGCCAGTCCCCCGTCCCGGTCCCGCGCACCCACTCGACCCCAGGCGGCGCATTCCCGCCCCGACCACCTTTTCTCTTACCAGCTCCCTTTCGATCTCAGCAGCAGCAACCCAATTGTCCCCCTCTCCCTCCCCCCCGCTAGATCCCCATCTAGCATGGTTACTGCCCCCATATTGCTTCCGAAAGTCAGCTGACTTCAACTGACCCCGGCTTCTCCCGCTCTCTCCTTGACCCCCCCGTGTGAGGAACTCCCATCCACCTTGCGCCTATCTTCCCGCCATCATCTCTCTGACGCGGAAAAAAGAAAAAGAAACCCCGCGCTCTCTAGAACCGCCCCGCCCCCCCATGGCGCACTCCCCCTACCGCCCCGCTCCCATTCCCCGTCCCCCGCCTGTGTCTCTTCTTCCCCCCCACCGGCGCCCACATTTCTCAGTGTCCCCCCCTCCCCAATTTACACCTCTATATACATCAGCATTGTCGTTTCCGCTCCAACATCAGTCCCTCAGTTCTGGTCCAGTTTCTCGTTTTTAATGAAGGTCCATGCTTCTTCCGCCGTTTCGAAGTAGTAATGCCTCTCCTGGTGCGTGACCCACAGTCGCGCCGGCCGCAACATCCCGAACTTCACTTTCTTCTTGTGCAGCACCTCCTTGGCTAGATTGAAACTCGCCCTCCTTCTCGCCACCTCCGCACTCCAATCCTGATACACTCGTATCACCGCATTCTCCCATCTACTACTCCGTACCTTCTTGGCCCATCTCAGAACCGCCTCTCTGTCATTGAAGCGGTGAAATCGCACGATCATCGCCCTAGGTGGTTCTCCCGCCTTTGGTCTCCTCGCAGGGACCCGGTGGGCCCCTTCCACTTCCAAGGGGCCCGAGATCCTCAGCTCCCATTAGCGAGCGTAGCATCGTGCTCGCGTAAGCCCCGCCGTCAGCGCCTTCCACTCCCTCGGGGAGACCCAGGATACGGAGGTTCTTTCTCCGTGATCTGTTTTCCAGGACTTGAATCCTTTCGGTGCACTTCTTATGGAGCGCCTCGTGCGTCTGCATTTTGACCGCTAGGCCCAGGATCTCGTCCTCGTTGTCCGTCACCTTCTGCTCCACCACACGGAGCTCTATCTCCTGGGCCTTTTGTGTCTCTTTAAGCCCCTCGATTGCCTGTAGCATCGGGGCCAGCACCTCCTTTTTTAGCAGCTCCACACACCGTCTTAAAAATTCGTCCTGGTCCGGTCCCCATGTCGCCTGGGCTCCCTCCGCCGCCATCTTGCTCCTTTTTCCTCCTGCCCCTGTCCTCGAGGATTCTTCGCGATCTGGCCGCCGCCGATATTTTTCTTTTTCGTTGGGGGGACGACGCACTGTTGCCTCACCCCACACCGGGTTTGGTCTTGAAAAAATTTCCCGTTGGGGCTCTTAAAAGAGCCCGAATGTCCGTTCGAGCTGGAGCCGCCGAAACGTGCGGCTTAGCTGGTCATCGCCGCAACCGGAAGTCCTAAACACCCATTTCGTAAAGGTACTCTCACTACAGATATTTATATACACACCCATTTATAAACACCCATTTCTTAAAGGTACACTCACATGACATCGGAGAGAGAGACAGAGAGAGTAAGAGAGGGAGAGACAGAGAGAGTGAGACCCAGAGAGACAGAGAAAGAGAGAGAGTGAGACTCAGAGAGAGAAAGAGAGAGACCCATAAGACCATAAGACATAGGAGCAGAATTAGGCCACTCGGCCCATCGAATCTTCTTCACCATTCAATCATGGCTGATATTTTCTCATCCCCATTCTCCTGCCTTCTCCCCATAACTCCTGATCCCCTTATTAATCAAGAACCTATCTCTCTCGGTCTTAAAGACACTCAGTGATTTGGCCTCCACAGCCTTCTGCGGCAAAGAGTTCCACAGATTCACCACCCTCTGGCTGAAGAAATTCCTCCTCATCTCTGTGTTCAAGGATCGTCCCTTTAGTCTGAGATGGTGTCCTCTGGTTCTAGTTTTTCCTACAAGTGGAAACATCCTCTCCGCGTCCACTCTATCCAGGCCTCGCAGTATCCTGTAAATTTCAATAAGATCCCCCCTCGTCCTTCTAAACTCCAACGAGTACAGACCGAGAGTCCTCAAACGTTCCTCATACGACAAGCTCTTCATTCCAGGGATCATTCTTGTGAACCTCCTCTGGACCCTTTCCAAGGCCAGCACATCCTTCCTTAGATACGGGGCCCAAAACTGCTCACAATACTCCAAAGAGATCCCCAGAGAGAGAGACTCCCAGAGAGAGACCCAACCCGCCCCCCCCCCCCCCCCCCGCCCCCCAAAGAGCGACCAAACCCCCCCTCGAGAGAGAGAGAGAGAGAGAGAGAGAGAGCGCCCCCCCCAGAGAGAGAGATGGTGGGACATACACTGACCTGGATGGTGCTGAGGACAAGTCCAGCACACACCATTCCCAAACCCGCAGTTAGATAGGGCAGGATGATCTGGCTGCAGATTGTCCATGACGATTCCTCCTTCAGCTTTACCACAGCCGCTTTCTCCCTTGTCCGCTCCAGTCTCCGCACGAGTGTCTCATCTATCTGTCTGTTCTCGCCCCTCGCTTGAAGATTTTGCTGTGGTCGCTCAGCATCCTTCAACCTCCTTTCTCTTTTCCTCCTCTGTACCTTCCCTTCATCCATCTCGCCCTTGGGAACAAATTAAAGAAAAAATTAACCTCAAATGATTAAGATGCGGAATGGAAAGCCGGTCGGATGTATAACACGCACGGGGGCAGCTTCCCCGTGTAATCGGGAAGAGAAACCTCCCGAGCTACTGGGAATGGGACTAATGTGAGAGTTCCAGCAGAGAGCGGGCAGAGGCTCGAGGGGCCAAGTGGCCTCGTTGTGAGCTGTTTAACAAAGAGATTGTCATGTTTGTGCTGACTCTGCTCCTCCCCCGACACTCCGACTGCCGGCCACCTGTAATAGCAGAACAAAACCTGAATCTTTAAGCGTCTTTACGCAGAGAATGGGAAGAGGGGTAAACATACAGAGGGAATAGAAGTGTAGGGGGAGGCGTGGGGGGAGGGGGAGGCGTGGAGGGAGGGGGAGGCGGTGGGGGGGAGGGGAGGCATGGGGAGGGGAAGTCGTGGGGGAGGGGAGGCGTGGGGGAGTCGTGGGGGGAGGGGGAGTGGTGGGGGAGGGAGAGGGGTGGGGGAGGCGGTGGGGGAGGCGTGCGGGGGAGGGGAGGCGGGTGGGGGGAGGGGAGGCGTGGGGGGAGGCGGTGGGAGGGGAGGCGTGCGGGGAGGGGGAGGAGTGGGGGAGGGGGAGGAGTGGAGGGAGGGGGAGGAGTGGGGGAGGGGGAGGAGTGGGGGAGGGGGAGGAGTGGGGGAGGGGGAGGAGTGGAGGGAGGGGGAGACGTGGGGGGAGGGGAGAGGCGTGGGGATGGGCGGGGAGGCGGTGGGGGAGACGTGGGGGGAGGGGAGAGGCGTGGGGATGGGCGGGGAGGCGGTGGGGGAGGGGAGACGTGGGGGAGGGGAGGCGTGGGGGGAGGGGAAGGCATGGAGAGGGGAAGCGTGGGGAGGGAGGCGTGGCGGAGGGGGGAGGTGTGTGGGAGGGGAGGCGTGGGGGAAGCGAGGGGGGAGGGGAGGCGTGGGAGGGGGAGGCGTGGGGAGGGAGAGGCGTGGGGAGGGAGGTGTGGGGAGGGGAGGCGTGAGGGGAGGGGGAGACGTGGGGGGAGGGGGTGGCGTGAGGGGGAGGCGGTGGGGGAGGGGGAGACGTGGGGCAGGGGGAGGCGTGGGGGAGGGGGGCATGGGGAGACGTGGGGGGAGGGGGTGGCGTGAGGGGGAGGCGGTGGGGGAGGGGGAGACGTGGGGCAGGGGAGGCGTGGGGGAGGGGAGGCGTGGGGAGGGGGGCATGGGGAGACGTGGGGGGAGGGGGTGGCGTGAGGGGGAGGGGAGGCGTGGGGAGGGGGAGACATGGGGAGGGGAGGCGTGGGGAGGGGGAGACGTGTGGGAGGGGGTGACGTGGGGGAGGGGAGGTGTGGGGAGGCGTGGGGGGAGGGGTGGCGTGGGGAGGGGGAGGCATGGGGAGGGGAGGCGTGGGGAGGGGAGGCGTGGGGGAGGGGGTGGCGTGGGGGGATGGGGTGGCATGGGCAGGGGGAGGTGTGGGGGAGTGGGAGGCTTGGGGAGGGGAGGCGTGGGGGGAGGGGAGGCATGGGGGAAGCGTGGGGGGAGGGGGAGGCGTGGGGGGAGGGGAGGTGTGGGGAGGGGGAGGCAGTGGGGGAGGGCGATGCGTGGGGGAGGGAGAGATGTGGTGGAGGGGGAGGCGTGGGGAGGGGAAGTCGTGGGGAGGGGAGGCGTGGGGGGAGGGGGAGGTGTGGGGGAGGGAGAGGTGTGGGGAGGTGTGGGGGAGGGGAGGTGTGGGGGAGGCGGTGGGGGAGGGAGGACGCATGGGGAGGGTTAGGCGGAGGTGGGAGGGGGAGGGGAGGCGTAGGGGGAGGCGTGCAGGGGAGGGGGAGGCGTGCGGGGAGGGGGTGGCGGTGGGGGGAGGCGTGCGGGGGAGGGGGTGGCGGTGGGGGGAAGAGGGGGGCGTGGGGGAGGGGAGGCGTGGGGGAGGGAGGCGTGGGGAGGGGAGACGTGGGGAGGGGAGACGTGGGGGAGGGGAGATGTGGGGAGGGGGAGATGTGGGGAGGGGAAGATGTGGGGAGGGGAGATGTGGGGAGGGGGAGATGTGGGGGAGGGGGAGATGTGGGGGAGGGGGAGATATGGGGAGGGGGAGGCGTGGGGGGAGGGGGAGTCGTGGGGGGAGGGGGAGTCGTGGGGGGAGGGGAGTCGTGGGGGGGAGGGGGAGTCGTGGGGGGAGGAGGAGTCGTGGGGGAGGGGAGTCGTGGGGGGAGGGGAGTCGTGGGGGGAGGGGGAGTCGTGGGGGGAGGAGGAGTCGTGGGGAGGGGAGTCGTGGGGGGAGGAGGAGTCGTGGGGGAGGGGAGGGGAGCGGCGTGGGGGGAGGGGAGAGGCGTGGGTGGAGGGGAGGTGTGGGGGAGGCAGTGGGTGGAGGGAGGACGCGTGGGGGAGGGTTAGGTGGAGGCGTCCGGGGGAGGGAAGGCGTGCGGGGGAAGGGGTGGGGGAGAGGGGGGCGTGGGGGGAGGGGGAGGCGTGGGGGAGGGAGGCGTGGGGAGGGGAGACGTGGGGAAGGGGGAGATGTGGGGAGGGGAAGATGTGGGGAGGGGGAGATGTGGGGGAGGGGGAGATATGGGGAGGGGGAGGCGTGGGGGGAGGGGGAGTCGTGGGGGGAGGGGAGTCGTGGGGGGGAGGGGGAGTCGTGGGGGGAGGAGGAGTCGTGGGGGAGGGGAGTCGTGGGGGAGGGGAGTCGTGGGGGGGAGGGGAGTCGTGGGGGGAGGAGGAGTCGTGGGGGAGGGGAGTCGTGGGGGAGGGGAGTCGTGGGGGAGGAGGAGTCGTGGGGGAGGGGAGGGGAGCGGCGTGGGGGGAGGGGAGAGGCGTGGGTGGAGGGGAGGTGTGGGGGAGGCAGTGGGTGGAGGGAGGACGCGTGGGGGAGGGTTAGGTGGAGGCGTCCGGGGGGAGGGGAGGCGTGCGGGGGAAGGGGTGGCGGTGGGGGGAGGTGAGATGTGGGGGAGGGGAGGCGTGGGGGGAGGTGAGATGTGGGGGAGGGGAGGCGTGGGGAGGGGGAGGCGTGGGGGAGGAGGAGGTGGTGGGGGAGGGGGAGGTGTGGGGGAGGGGAGGCGTGGGGGGAGGGGTAGACTTGGGGGAGGGGGAGATGTGATGGAGGGGGAGATATGGGGAGGGGAGGCGTATGGGGAGGGGAGGCGTGGGGGGAGGTGGAGGTGTGGGGAGGGGGAGTCGTGGGGGAGGGAGGTGTGAAGGAGGCGGTTGGGGGGGGAGGACGCGTGTGGAGGGTTAGGCGGAGGTGGGAGGGGGAGGTGTGGGGGAGGGGAGGCGTGCGGGGGAGGGGAGGCGTGCGGGGGAGGGAGGCGTGGGGGGAAGGGGGAGCGGTGAGGCAGGGGAGGCGTGGGGGAGGGGAGGTGTGGGGGGAGGGGGAGGCGTGGGGAGGGGAGGCATGGGGGGATGGGGAGATGTGGGGAGGGGAGGCGTGGGGGAGGGGGAGACGTGGGGGTAGGGGAGGCGGAGGCGTGGGGGAGGGGAGGCGTGGGGGAGGGGAGGCATGGGGGGATGGGGAGGCGGTGGGGGGAGGGGGAGGTGTGGGGGGAGGGGGAGGCGTGGGGGAGAGGGAAGCATGGGGGTATGGGGAGGCGGTGGGGGTAGGGGGAGCGTGGGGGGAGGGGGAGGCATGGAGGTAGGGGAGGCGTGGGGGAGGGGGAGGCGTGTGGGGAGGGGAGGCATGGGGGGAGTCGTGGGTTGGGGTAGGTGTGGGGGAGGCGGTGGAGGGAGGGAGGGCGCGTGGGGTGAGGAGGTAGGCGGAGGTGGGAGGGGGAGGAGTGGGGGTGGGGAGGAGTGGGGGGTGGGGAGGCTTGGGGGCAGTGGAGACGTGGGGAGGGGAGGCGTGGGGGAGGGGAGGTGTGGGGGGGAGGGGAGGCGTGGGGGAGGCGTGGGGGAGGGGAGGCGTGGGGGGAGGCGTGGGGGGAGGGGGAGGCGTGGGGAGGGGAGACGTGGGGGAGGGGAGACGTGGGGGGAGGGGGAGATGTGGGGGAGGGGGAGATGTGGGGGAGGGGGGAGATATGGGGAGGGGAGGCGTGGGGGAGGGGAGTCGTGGGGGGGAGGGGGAGTCATGGGGGGAGGGGGAGTCGTGGGGGGAGGGGGAGTCGTGGGGGGAGGGGGAGTCGTGGGGGAGGGGGCGTCGTGGGGGAGGGTGAGGTGTGGGAGGGGAGGGGAGCGGCGTGGGGGGAGGGGAGCGGCGTGGGGGGAGGGGAGAGGCGTGGGTGGAGGGAGGACGCGTGGGGGAGGGTTAGGCGGAGGTGGGAGGTGGAGGAGTGGGGGGGTGGGGAGGGGAGGCGTGGGGAGGCCTGGGGGGGGAGGGGAGGCGGGGGGAGGGGAGGCGTGGGGGAGGGGAGGCGAGGGGGGAGGGGGAGGTGTGGGGGAGGGGTGGGGGAGGGGAGGTGTGGGGGAGGGGTGGGGGAGGGGAGGTGTGGGGGAGGCGGTGGGGGGAGGGAGGACGCATGGGGAGGGTTAGGTGGAGGCGTCCGGGGGAGGGGGAGGCGTGCGGGGGAAGGGGTGGCGGTGGGGGGAGGGGGAGGCGTGGGGAGGGGAGGCGTGGGGGGAGGAGGAGGTGGTGGGGGAGGAGGAGGTGTGGGGGGAGGGGAGGTGTGGGGGGAGGGGAGACGTGGGGGGAGGGGGAGATGTGGGGAGGGGGAGATGTGGGGGAGGGGGAGATGTGGGGGAGGGGGAGATGTGGGGGAGGGGAGATGTGGGGGAGGGGAGGCGTGGGGAGGGGGAGTCGTGGGGGGAGGGGAGTCGTGGGGGGAGGGGGAGTCGTGGGGGGAGGGGAGATGTGGGGGAGGGAGGCGTGGGGGGAGGGGGAGGCGTGGGGAGGGGAGACGTGGGGGCAGGGGAGACGTGGGGGCAGGGGAGATGTGGGGGAGGGGGAGGCGTGGGGAGGGGAGACGTGGGGAGGGGAGACGTGGGGGCAGGGGAGATGTGGGGGAGGGGGGAGATATATGGGGAGGGGGGCGTGGGCGGAGTGGGAGTCGTGGGGGAGGGGGAGTCGTGGGGGGGAGTCGTGGGGGGAGGGTGAGGTGTGGGGAGGGGAGGGGAGCGGCGTGGGGGAGGGGAGAGGCGTGGGTGGAGGGAGGACGCGTGGGGAGGGTTAGGCGGAGGTGGGAGGGGGAGGAGTGGGGGGGTGGGGAGGGGAGGCGTGGGGAGGCCTGGGGGGAGGGGAGGCGTGGGGAGGGGGAGGCGAGGGGGGAGGGGGAGGTGTGGGGGAGGGGAGGTGTGGGGGAGGCGGTGTGGGGGGAGGGAGGACGCATGTGGAGGGTTAGGTGGAGGCGTCCGGGGGAGGGGAGGCGTGCGGGGGAAGGGGTGGCGGTGGGGGGAGGGGGAGGCGTGGGGGAGGGGAGGCGTGATGTGGGGGAGGGGAGATGTGGGGGAGGGGAGGCGTGGGAGGGGGAGGCGTGGGGGAGGGGGAGACGTGGGGGGGAGGGGGAGATGTGGGGGAGGGGGAGATGTGGGGGAGGGGGAGATATGGGGAGGGGGAGGCGTGGGGGAGGGGGAGATGTGGGGGAGGGAGGTGTGGGGGAAGGGGGGGCGTGGGAGGGGAGACGTGGGGGGAGGGGAGACATGGGGGGAGGGGGAGACGTGGGGGGAGGGGGAGATGTGGGGAGGGGGAGATGTGGGGAGGGGGGAGATATGGGGAGGGGGAGGCGTGGGGGGAGGGGGAGGCGTGGGGGAGGGGAGGCGTGGGGGAGGGAGGCGTGGGGGGAGGGGAGGCGTGGGGGGAGGGGAGTCGTGGGGCGATGGGGAGTCGTGGGGAGGGGGAGTCGTGGGGGAGGGTGAGGTGTGGGGGAGGGGAGCGGCGTGGGGGGAGGGGAGGTGTGGGGGAGGGGATGGGGAGGCGTGGAGGGGAGGGGAGGCGTGGGCGTGAGGGGGAGGCGTGGGGGAGGGTGTGGGGCAGATGAGATGTGGGGGAGGGGAGGCGTGGGAGGGGGAGGGAGGCGTGGGAGGGGGAGGGAGGCGTTGGAGGGGGAGGGGAGGCATGGGGGGGAGAGGAGATGTGGGGAGGGGGAGGCGGTGGGGGAGGGGGAGGGGGGGAGGTGTGGTAAGTTCACATTTTCACAGCAACTATCAGACCCGCGCCACCCCAAAGCCTTATTCAGCCAATGAAACGCTTTCGAAGCAGTCGCAATGCAGGAAACTCAGCCACCGGCCCGCGCACAGCAAGATCCCACAACCAGCAATGTGCTAAAGACCAGAGAATCTGTTTTACTGATATTTGTTCCCGGATAAATCCTGGCCCCAGGACAAGGGGGGGGGGGGGGGGAATCACACGGACACTATTTCCAAGAGTCAGCCTTGGGGTCCTGAGGTCAATGTAACCATCAACCAACACCTCAACCCAGATTACCTGCTCGGTATCACATGGCCCTCTGTGCAATCTTCCTGTGCCACACCAGCACACTGTTACACTTCAAGAAGTACTTGATCAGCTGCAAAGCACATTGGGATCCTGTGAGGATGTGAAAGGTGCTATAGAAATGCAAGTTTTCTTTTTCCTTTTAAAGTTGTTTACCTCACCCGGAGTGTGGATAATCTCAATGATGTCCCTTAAATGTAGAAGCTCTGAATCCAATTTGTTTTGCTTTGGTTATTAACTGGCTGCCCTGGTGTGGTTACCCAGACTAAACCCAGGACACTGGCAATGGAATGGGGGCTTGCATTGGACCTCAGTACCCTGGCTTTGGGGGGAGCTACCATTTGGCCTCAGTGCCCTGGGGGTGGGGGGGGTGGTCCTGTCGGAATCCTGTCCCAGGTCTGGGGTCCTCTGATCCCCTCCGGACTCGGCGATGCCTCCCACAGTCAAGCAGCCCCTACTCCTGGGCTCGAATCCAGGGAGGTGGGAACTCACCGGGAGGGGAGCGGGATGGGTCCAAATAGCAAAATTAAAACAGACGCGAGTGGGGAGAGGAGGGACTCAGTCACCTCCGAACTCCCAGAAAGAGTTTCTAAACTTGGGGTTAACTTCTCCCGGCGGCGAGTTCCGGGAAACCTCCCGCCCCTTCCGCTGCCCGTCTGCAAACTTCCCAAACCCGCAGCAAAACCTCCAAAAACCCGCAGCAAAACCTCCAAAAACCCGCAGCAAACTGTCTGCAAACCGAAAACAAACTTCCCAAACCAGCAACGAACTTCCCAAACCAGCAACAAACTTCCCAAACACGCAACAAACTTCCCAAACCCGCAACAAACTTCCCAAACCTGCAACAAACTTCCCAAACACGCAACAAACTTCCCAAACACGCAACAAACTTCCCAAACCAGCAACAAACTTCCCAAACCTGCAACAACCTTCCCAAACCAGCAACAAACTTCCCAAACCTGCAACAACCTTCCCATACCAGCAACAAACTTCCCAAACCTGCAACAAACTTCCCAAACCTGCAACAAACTTCCCAATTCTGGAACAAACTTCCCAAACCTGCAACACACTTCCCAAACCAGCAACAAACTTCCCAAACCTGCAAAAACCTTCCCAAACCAGCAACAAACTTCCCAAACCTGCAACAACCTTCCCATACCAGCAACAAACTTCCCAAACATGCAACAAACTTCCCAAACCTGCAACAAACTTCCCAAACCAGAAAAAAACTTCCCAATTCTGGGACAAAATTCCCAAACCGGCAACAAACTTCCCAAACCCGCAACAAACTTCCCAAACCTGCAACAAACTTCCCAAACCGGCAACAAACTTCCCAAACCGGCAACAAACTTCCCAAACCCGCAACAAACTTCCCAAACCTGCAACAAACTTCCCAAACCGGCAACAAACTTCCCAAACCAGACACAAACTTCCCAAATCAGCAACAAACTTCCCAAACCCGCAACAAACTTCCCAAACCAGCAACAGACTTCCCAAACCCGCAACAAACTTCCCAAACCCGCAACAAACTTCCCAAACCAGCAACAAACTTCCCAAACCCGCAACAAACTTCCCGAATCAGCAACAATCTTCCCAAACCAGAAACAAACTTCCCAAACCATCAACAAACTTCCCAAACCCGCAACAAACTTCCCAAATCAGCAACAAACTTCCCAAATCAGCAACAAACATCCCCAAACCTGCAACAAACTTCCCAAACCCGCAACAAACTTCCCAAACCTGCAACAAACTTCCCAAACCCGCAACAAACTTCCCAAACCTGCAACAAACTTCCCAAACCAGCAACAAACTTCCCAAACCCGCAACAAACTTCCCAAATCAGCAACAAACTCCCCAAACCTGCAACAAACTTCCCAAACCCGCAACAAACTCCCCAAACCAGCAACAAACTTCCCAAACCTGCAACAAACTTCCCAAACCAGCAACAAACATCCCAAACCTGCGACAAACTTCCCAAACCTGCAACAAACTTCCCAAATCAGCAACAAACTTCCCAAACCTGCAACAAACTTCCCAAACCCGCAACAAACTTCCCAAACCCGCAACAAACTTCCCAAACCCGCAACAAACTTCCCAAACCAGAAACAAACTTCCCAAAACTGCAACAAACTTCCCAAATCAGCAACAAACTTCCCAAACCTGCAACAAACTTCCCAAACCTGCAACAAACTTCCCAAACCAGCAACAAACATCCCAAACCAGCAAAAAACTTCCCAAACCTGCAACAAACTTGCCAAACCTGCAACAAACATCCCAAACGTGCAACAAACTTCCCAAACCAGCAACAAACTTCCCAAACCAGCAACAAACATCCCAAACCCGCAACAAACTTCCCAAACCCGCAACAAACTTCCCAAACCTGCAACAAACTTCCCAAACCTGCAACAAAATTCCCAAACCCGCAACAAACTTCCCAAACCTGCAACAAACTTCCCAAACCCGCAACAAAATTTCCAAACCGGCAACAAACTTCCCAAACCCGCAACAAACTTCCCAAACCTGCAACAAACTTCCCAAACCAGAAACAAACTTCCCAAACCAGAAACAAACTTCCCAAATCAGCAACAAACTTCCCAAACCCGCAACAAACTTCCCAAACCAGCAACAGACTTCCCAAACCTGCAACAAACTTCCCAAACCCGCAACAAACTTCCCAAACCCGCAACAAACTTCCCAAACCAGCAACAAACTTCCCAAACCCGCAACAAACTTCCCAAATCAGCAACAATCTTCCCAAACCAGAAACAAACTTCCCAAACCCGCAACAAACTTCCCAAATCAGCAACAAACATCCCCAAACCTGCAACAAACTTCCCAAACCCGCAACAAACTTCCCAAACCTGCAACAAACTTCCCAAACCAGCAACAAACATCCCAAACCTGCAACAAACTTCCTAAACCCGCAACAAACTTCCCAAACCCGCAACAAACTTCCCAAACACGCAATAAACTTCCCAAACCTAAAACAAACTTCCCAAATCAGCAACAAACTCCCCAAACCTGCAACAAACTTCCCAAACCCGCAACAAACTTCCCAAACCTGCAACAAACTTCCCAAACCTGCAACAAAATTCCCAAACCCGCAACAAACTTCCCAAACCTGCAACAAACTTCCCAAACCCGCAACAAAATTTCCAAACCGGCAACAAACTTCCCAAACCCGCAACAAACTTCCCAAACCTGCAACAAACTTCCCAAACCAGAAACAAACTTCCCAAACCAGAAACAAACTTCCCAAATCAGCAACAAACTTCCCAAACCCGCAACAAACTTCCCAAACCAGCAACAGACTTCCCAAACCTGCAACGAACTTCCCAAACCCGCAACAAACTTCCCAAACCCGCAACAAACTTCCCAAACCAGCAACAAACTTCCCAAACCCGCAACAAACTTCCCAAACAAGCAACAAACTTCCCAAACCTGCAACAAACTTCCCAAATCAGCAACAAACTTCCCAAACCTGCAACAAACTTCCCAAACCCGCAACAAACTTCCCAAACCCGCAACAAACTTCCCAAACCCGCAACAAACTTCCCAAACCAGAAACAAACTTCCCAAAACTGCAACAAACTTCCCAAATCAGCAACAAACTTCCCAAACCTGCAACAAACTTCCCAAACCTGCAACAAACTTCCCAAACCAGCAACAAACATCCCAAACCAGCAAAAAACTTCCCAAACCTGCAACAAACTTGCCAAACCTGCAACAAACATCCCAAACGTGCAACAAACTTCCCAAACCAGCAACAAACTTCCCAAACCAGCAACAAACATCCCAAACCCGCAACAAACTTCCCAAACCCGCAACAAACTTCCCAAACCTGCAACAAACTTCCCAAACCTGCAACAAAATTCCCAAACCCGCAACAAACTTCCCAAACCTGCAACAAACTTCCCAAACCCGCAACAAAATTTCCAAACCGGCAACAAACTTCCCAAACCCGCAACAAACTTCCCAAACCTGCAACAAACTTCCCAAACCAGAAACAAACTTCCCAAACCAGAAACAAACTTCCCAAATCAGCAACAAACTTCCCAAACCCGCAACAAACTTCCCAAACCAGCAACAGACTTCCCAAACCTGCAACAAACTTCCCAAACCCGCAACAAACTTCCCAAACCCGCAACAAACTTCCCAAACCAGCAACAAACTTCCCAAACCCGCAACAAACTTCCCAAATCAGCAACAATCTTCCCAAACCAGAAACAAACTTCCCAAACCCGCAACAAACTTCCCAAATCAGCAACAAACATCCCCAAACCTGCAACAAACTTCCCAAACCCGCAACAAACTTCCCAAACCTGCAACAAACTTCCCAAACCAGCAACAAACATCCCAAACCTGCAACAAACTTCCTAAACCCGCAACAAACTTCCCAAACCCGCAACAAACTTCCCAAACACGCAATAAACTTCCCAAACCTAAAACAAACTTCCCAAATCAGCAACAAACTCCCCAAACCTGCAACAAACTTCCCAAACCCGCAACAAACTTCCCAAACCTGCAACAAACTTCCCAAACCTGCAACAAAATTCCCAAACCCGCAACAAACTTCCCAAACCTGCAACAAACTTCCCAAACCCGCAACAAAATTTCCAAACCGGCAACAAACTTCCCAAACCCGCAACAAACTTCCCAAACCTGCAACAAACTTCCCAAACCAGAAACAAACTTCCCAAACCAGAAACAAACTTCCCAAATCAGCAACAAACTTCCCAAACCCGCAACAAACTTCCCAAACCAGCAACAGACTTCCCAAACCTGCAACGAACTTCCCAAACCCGCAACAAACTTCCCAAACCCGCAACAAACTTCCCAAACCAGCAACAAACTTCCCAAACCCGCAACAAACTTCCCAAATCAGCAACAATCTTCCCAAACCAGAAACAAACTTCCCAAACCCTCAACAAACTTCCCAAACCCGCAACAAACTTCCCAAATCAGCAACAAACTTCCCAAATCAGCAACAAACATCCCCAAACCTGCAACAAACTTCCCAAACCCGCAACAAACTTCCCAAACCTGCAACAAACTTCCCAAACCAGCAACAAACATCCCAAACCTGCAACAAACTTCCTAAACCCGCAACAAACTTCCCAAACCCGCAACAAACTTCCCAAACCTGCAACAAACTTCCCAAACCGGCAACAAACTTCCCAAACCCGCAATAAACTTCCCAAACCTAAAACAAACTTCCCAAATCAGCAACAAACTCCCCAAACCTGCAACAAACTTCCCAAACCCGCAACAAACTCCCCAAACCAGCAACAAACTTCCCAAACCTGCAACAAACTTCCCAAACCCGCAACAAACTTCCCAAACCCGCAACAAACTTCCCAAACCAGAAACAAACTTCCCAAACCTGCAACAAACTTCCCAAATCAGCAACAAACTTCCCAAACCTGCAACAAACTTCCCAAACCAGCAACAAACTTCCCAAACCTGGAACAAACTTCCCAAACCAGCAACAAACATCCCAAACCTGCAACAAACTTCCCAAACCTGCAACAAACACCCCAAACCCGCAACAAACTTCCCAAACCTGCAGCAAACTTCCCAAATCAGCAACAAACTTCCCAAACCCGCAACAAACTTCCCAAACCCGCAACAAACTTCCCAATTCTGCAACAAACTTCCCAAACCTGCAACAAACACCCCAAACCCGCAACAAACTTCCCAAACCTGCAACAAACTTCCCAAACCAGCAACAAACTTCCCAAACCTGCAACAAACTTCCCAAACCAGCAACAAACTTCCCAAACCTGCAACAAACACCCCAAATCTGCAACAAACTTCCGAAACCTGCAACAAACTTCCCAAACCTGCAACAATCTTCCCAAACCTGCAACAAACTCCCCAAATCTGCAACAAACTTCCCAAACCTGCAACAAACTTCCCTAACCAGCAACAAACTTCCCAAACCTGCAACAAACTTCCCAAACCTGCAACAAACACCCCAAATGTGCAACAAACTTCCCAAACCTGCAACAAACTTCCCAAACCTGCAACAAACTTCCCAAATCTGCAACAAACTTCCCAAACCTGCAACAAACTTCCCAAACCAGAAACATACTTCCCAAACCTGCAACAAACTTCCCAAATCAGCAACAAACTTCCCAAACCTGCAACAAACTTCCCAAATCAGCAACAAACTTCCCAAACCAGGAACAAACTTCCCAAACCAGAAACAAACTTCCCAAATCAGCAACAAACTTCCGAAACCCGCAACAAACTTCCCAAACCCGCAATAAACTTCCCAAACCCGCAACAAACTTCCCAAACCAGCAACAAACTTCCCAAACCCGCAACAATCTTCCCAAATCAGCAACAATCTTCCCAAACCAGAAACAAACTTCCCAAACCCGCAACAAACTTCCCAAACCAGCAACAGACTTCCCAAACCTGCAACAAACTTCCCAAACCCGCAACAAACTTCCTAAACCCGCAACAAACTTCCCAAACCCGCAACAAACTTCCCAAACCTGCAACAAACTTCCCAAACCCGCAACAAACTTCCTAAACCCGCAACAAACTTCCCAAACCCGCAACAAACTTCCCAAACCGGCAACAAACTTCCCAAACCCGCAACAAACTTCCCAAACCCGCAACAAACTTCCTAAACCCGCAACAAACTTCCCAAACCCACAACAAACTTCCCAAACCTGCAACAAACTTCCCAAACCGGCAACAAACTTCCCAAACCTAAAACAAACTTCTCAAATCAGCAACAAACTCCCCAAACCAGCAACAAACTTCCCAAACCCGCAACAAACTCCCCAAACCAGCAACAAACTTCCCAAACCTGCAACAAACTTCCCAAACCAGCAACAAACATCCCAAACCTGCAACAAACTTCCCAAACCTGCAACAAACTTCCCAAACCAGCAACAAACTTCCCAAACCAGCAACAAACTTCCCAAACCTGCAACAAACACCCCAAATCTGCAACAAACTTCCCAAACCTGCAACAAACTTCCCAAACCTGCAACAAACTTCCCAAACCAGCAACAAACTTCCCAAACCTGCAACAAACTTCCCAAATCAGCAACAAACTTCCCAAACCTGCAACAAACTTCCCAAACCTGCAACAAACTTCCCAAACCAGAAACAAACTTCCCAAACCAGAAACAAACTTCCCAAACCAGAAACAAACTTCCCAAACCAGCAACAAACTTCCCAAATCTGCAACAAACTCCCCAAACCAGAAACAAACTTCCCAAACCTGCAACAAACTTCCCAAACCTGCAACAAACTTCCCAAACCTGCAACAAACTTCCCAAACCTGCAACACACTTCCCAAACCTAAAACAAACTTCCCAAACCCGCAACAAACTTCCCAAACCCGCAACAAACTTCCCAAACCAGCAACAAACTTCCCAAACCCGCAACAATCTTCCCAAATCAGCAACAATCTTCCCAAACCAGAAACAAACTTCCCAAACCCGCAACAAACTTCCCAAACCAGCAACAGACTTCCCAAACCTGCAACAAACTTCCCAAACCCGCAACAAACTTCCTAAACCCGCAACAAACTTCCCAAACCCGCAACAAACTTCCCAAACCTGCAACAAACTTCCCAAACCCGCAACAAACTTCCTAAACCCGCAACAAACATCCCAAACGTGCAACAAACTTCCCAAACCAGCAACAAACTTCCTAAACCCTCAACAAACTTCCAAACCGGCAACAAGCTCCCCAAACCCACAACAAACTCCCCAAACCCGCAACAAACTTCCCAAACCCGCAACAAACTTCCCAAACCCGCAACAAACTTCCCAAACCCGCAACAGACTTCCCAAACCCGCAACAAACTTCCCAAACCTGCAACAAACTTCCCAAACCCGCAACAAACTTCCCAAACCCGCAACAAACTTCCCAAACCTGCAACAAACTTCCCAAACCCGCAACAAACTTCCCAAACCCGCAACAAGCTCCCTGGGGTCCCGCTGCAGACTCCCTACAAACCTCATGGTGCAATCTAACCCAAAGAAATTACAGCCCGTTGTGGGTGGGATTAGTGGGGTCATTACCGACACTTGTACCACTGGTAACGACCCCGGTCTCCAACGGCACTCAGGTGTAGCTTGTGCCCCGGTGGAGACGCCCGCCCAAGGCTGCACTCAGTGTCATTTCCTGCAGGGTGAGATCGGGATGCCATTTTTAAATGGTGACTGATCTCTCGACCCTCTCCGCGCAACCCCCAGACACAGAAGGAGGACATTTGGCCCAACGTAGATATCCTGGATTTTTGAAAGAGTTATCTGATTATTCCCCCATTGCTGTTTTGTTGCCATGGTCTTGTAAATGTTTTCCAATATTTCTCTAAGTCCCCTTTGAAAGTTCCAATTGAATCTGATTCCGGAGGAGGGATTCTCCCTGGCCCGATGTCGATATCGTAATTGACGATCGGACGGAGAATCCCTTTGTACAACCGAATCGGGGACAGCGCCTGTGTCAGATGCTCCACCCCCCGAGGAGCACACCGCACGCCGTTGGAACGGCCTCAGGACCCTGATGCTCTGCCCCCGATGGTGCCGGTCGCGTCTTCTCTCTGTTTTTGTCCACCTCGATTGGGGGCTGCGGATTGTTTTCAGCGCCTCCACAGTCGACGGGGTGTGTGGGGGGGATCATGCCGCTGGCCGGGGGGGAGGGGGGCTTCAGCGAGGGCTGAAGGGGACTGGTGGTGGGTGGTCCGGGGGTGGCGAGGGGTGCTCAAGGGGGGCACTACGTGGCAGGTCGGGTCCGCGGCGCCATGTTGTACGACGCGACCGCTGCAGGTCATTGTCGTGCGCATGCGCAGCACGGACTCCGCAATTCTCCGGCCGTTTCTGAAGCGGGAGACGGGAGTTTTACCCAGCGTCGCTGCTAGACCCTCACCCGTCCCACAATCGGTGCGGGGTCAGCGCCGATTTTGGTGTCGTAAAACGCCACAGTTCCCACACCAGCGTCGGCACTTAGCCGCAAGATCGGAGAATCCAGCCCCAGATCTCAATCACTCGCTGTTCTAAAGACACTTGTCACCTTTCCCTCTGAATCTTTTCAATCTTCCACCTTCAACTCATTGTCAATGTTGTTGTGTTGGGTACTCTGGATCCGTGGAACACATACAGGTCACCAACACTTGAAATAGGGCAATACTATTTTATTGAGTCAATAACAGTTTAACATACTTTCACTGTGGGTTAATACGATACTAGCTTTAACTAAAGATCTTTGCCTTGTCCTAACCAGTCGAAGCACTCAGCACAGGGTGAATGTCTGTGCTGCAGGCTGTGAGCTCTGTGCTCCGAGCTGGCTGCTGCTAGAATGAGCGGGAACTCTCCTGTCCCCTGTCTTTATAGTGCGTGTGCTCTCACTGGTGATTGGCTGCGGTGTTGTGTGTGTTGATTGGTCCCACTGTGTGTCCATCAGTGTGTGTGTCTGCACCATGATATACTGGTGTATATTATGACAAATGTGTTTCTAGTTCCTTGATGCTCTTCATCCCCTCGTAAACTCCAAACATCCCTCCTCATTCTGTACTGCCCTCTCCTCTACTGCCCTCCCGTACATCCCCCTCCCGTACACCCCCTCCTGTACATCCCCCTCCCGTACATCCCCCTCCTGTACACCCCCCTCCTGTACATCCCCCTCCTGTACATCCCCCTTCTGTACATCCCCCTCCTGTACAACCCTCCTCCTGTACACCCCCCTCCTGTACATCCCCCTCCTGTACACCCTCCTCCTGTACATCCCCCTCCTGTACACCCCCCTCCTGTACATCCCCCTTCTGTACATCCCCCTCCTGTACAACCCCCTCCTGTACAACCCCCTCCTGTACAACCCCCTCCTGTACATCCCCCTCCTGTACATCCTCCTCCTGTACATCCCCCTCCTGTACACCCCCCTCCTGTACATCCCTCTCCTGTACATCCCCCTCCTGTACACCCCCCTCCTGTACATCCCCCTCCTGTACACCCCCCTCCTGTACACCCCCCTCCTGTACATCCCCCTCCTGTACATCCCCCTCCTGCACATCCCCCTCCTGTACACCCCCCTCCTGTACACCCCCCTCCTGTACACCCCCCTCCTGTACATCCCTCTCCTGTACATCCCCCTCCTGTACACCCCCCTCCTGTACATCCCCCTCCTGTACACCCCCCTCCTGTACATCCCCCTCCTGTACATCCCTCTCCTGTACATCCCTCTCCTGTACATCCCCCTTCTGTACATCCCTCTCCTGTACATCCCTCTCCTGTACATCCCCCTCCTGTACATCCCTCTCCTGTACATCCCCCTCCTGTACACCCCCCTCCTGTACATCCCCCTCCTGTACATCCCCCTCCTGTACATCCCCCTCCTGTACACCCCCTTCCTGTACATCCCCCTCCTGTACTGATGTACCGTCAATTACCACGAGGCGAGAATGGTGAAACAATTGAGGCTTTATTGCACAAGATGTTGTGCTTCTGCAGCTGGAACCAGAATGGGAGCAGCCCAGGAGAACATCCACCTTTATACACCGCCTGCTGGGCGGAGCCAGCAGGCAGGGATTTACCGTAGTCCCTGTAATAAACGGGCAGTGCCATAATACATATAATATACCACTAGTGGTGTCTACCATATTCACCCCCTGTTAAAAAAAGGCCGGCAGGTGTAATGAAAACATTACAAATTAAGTCTGTCGGGGGCTTTGACCCTCCGCCGTGATCGCCTCAGTCCCGGTGGTGATGTGGGCGCCGACCTGGTCATCTGTGACTCCGGGAGCGTGTTGTCCTCGTCTTCGTCTCCCCTGAGTGAATCCAGTGGGAGGATGGGTCCCGCTGGGGTGGGGGCTGCGGTAAGGTGCGCTGGTGGGAGGGTGGGTGGCGCAGGGGTAAATGAGGCAACCGGGGGGGGGCGGGGCAGTGTCAGGTCGGTGGTTGTGGGTGGGGATCCAGCGGGTGCCAGGTCCCGGAGGGAGACGGTGTCTTGGCGCCCGTCGGTGTACGCCCCGTAGGCGTACTGCGGGTTTGCATGGAGGAGGTGGACTTACTCGACCAAGGGGTCCGATTTATGGCTCCGCACGTGATTCCGGAGGAGGCCGGGTCCAGGAACTGTCAGCCATGTTGGGAGCGAGACCTCGGAGGTGGACTTCATAGAATTTACAGTGCAGAAGGAGGCCATTCAGCCCATCGGGTCTGCACCAGCTCTTTGAAAGAGCACCCTACCCAAGCCCACACCTCCACCCTATCCCCATAACCCAGTAACCCCACCCAACACTAAGGGCAATTTTGGACACTAAGGGCAATTCATCATGACCAATCCACCTAACCTGCACATCTTTGGACTGTGGGAGGAAACCGGAGCACCCGGAGGAAACCCACGCACACACGGGGAGAACGTGCAGACTCCGCACAGACAGTGACCCAAGCCGGGAATCGAACCTGGGATCCTGGAGCTGTGAAGCAATTGTGCTAACCACCATGCTACCGTGCTGCCCTTGGTTAGAGGAGTGGGTAGGGAGGGAAACACTGAAGAAGTGTTTCAGGTTTAAGCGTCACTTGACAACAGCTCCTCCACAAACCACCTTCAAGTTACGGTGACCACAATGCGCGTATGCACATTTGCCCCGCAACAGCCAATCAGCAGCTCCGCTGTACTGCCCTCTGCTGGATGCTTGCCTTCATTTGAACAGCTAGGGTCTCTTGCGCAGGTACACCTTCAAGTTCCTGGGGAAGGCAAACACACGTTCGTGAGGGGTCTCATTAGTCACGGTGCACAGGAGCGACCGGATGGAGTGGAGTGCGTCGGGGAGGACCTCCTGCCAGCGGGAGACTGGGAGATTTCTTGACCGAAGGGTCAGCGGGACGGCCTTCCAGACCGTCCCGTTCTCCCACTCCACCTGCCCGTTTCCCCGGGGGTTGTAGCTGGCCATCCTGCTCGAGGCGATGCCCTTGCTGAGCAGGAACTGACGCAGCTCATCGCTCATGAATGAAGATCCCCGATCGCTGTGGATGTAGGTGGGGAAACCGAACAGAGCGAAGATGCTGTGCAGGGCCTTGATTACCGTGGCAGAAGTTATGTCGGGGCAGGGGATGGCGAAAGGGAACCGGGAGTACTCATCAATTACGTTGAGGAAGTACACGTTACGGTCGGTGGAGGGGAGATGCCGTTTGAAGTCCACACTGAGGCGTTCAAAGGGGCGGGAGGCCTTCACCAGGTGCGCTCGATCTGGCCGGTAGACGTGCGGCTTGCACTCTGCGCAGACCTGGCAGTCTCTGGTTACGGTCCTGACCTCTTCGATGGAGTAGGGCAGGTTGCGAGCCTTGACAAAATGGAAGAACCGGGTGACCCCCAGGTGGCAGAGGTCATAGTGGAGAGCCGGAGTCGGTCCACTTGTGCGCTGGCACATGTACCGCGGGATAGGGCATCGGGGGGCTCGTTGAGCTTACCCGGGCGATACAAGATCTCATAATTATAGGTGGAGAGCTCGATCCTCCACCTCAACATCTTGTCATTTTTTATCTTACTCCACTGTGCATTATCGAACATGAAAGCAACCGGCCGTTGGTCAATGAGGAGAGTGAATCTCCTGCTGGCCAGGTAATGCCTCCAATGTCGCACGGCTTCCACAATTGCTTGGGCCTCTTTTTCGACAGAGGAGTGCCGAATTTTGGAGGCATGGAGGGTGCGGGAAAAGAATGCCACGGGCCTGCCCGCCTGGTGGTGGCCAGAGCCACTCGGGATGCATCGCTCTCCACCTGAAAAGTGAGGGACTCGTCGACCGCGTATTGTGGCCTTGCCGATGTCTGCCTTGATGCGGTTGAAGGCCTGGTGGGCCTCAGCCGTCAGGGGAAAAACTGAGGACTTGATGAGTGGGCGGGCCTTGTCCGCATAACTAGGGACTCACTGGGCATAATAGGAGAAAAACCCCAGCCATCGTTTCAGGGCCTTGGGGCAGTGGGGGTGAGGGAGTTCCAGGAGGGGGCACTTACAGTCGGGGTCGGGCCTCGGACTCAATTTTCCACGACATAGCCAAGGATGGCTAAGCGGTTGGTGCGGAACACGCACTTCTCCTTATTGTATGTGAGGTTAAGGAGTTTGACGGTGTGGAGAAATTTGAGACGGTTAGCGTCGTGGTCCTGCTGGTCGTGGCCGCAGATGGTGATGTTATCGAGGTACGGGAAGGTGGCTCGCAGTCCGTACCGGTCAACCATTCGGTCCATCTCTCGCTGGAAGACCAAGACCCCATTGGTGACGCCGAAGGGAACCCTAAGGAAATGATAGAGGCGGCCATCTGCTTCGAACGCAGTGTATTGGTGATCCTCCGGGCAGATGGGGAGCTGGTGGTAGGTGGACTTCAAATCAACTGTAGAGAAGACTTGATACTGCGCAATCTGATTGACCATGACAAATATGCGTGGGAGGGGGTATGTGTCGAGCTGCGTGTACCGGTTGATGGTCTGACTGTAGTCAATGACCGTCCTGTGCTTCTCCCCAGTCTTCACTACAACAACTTGAGCTCTCCAGGGGCTGTTGCTGGCCTAAATGATCCCCTCCCGCAGAAGCCGTTGGACCTCTGACCTGATGAAGGTCCTGTCCTGGGCACTGTACCGTCTGCTCCTAGTGGCGACGGGTTTGCAGTCCGGGGTGAGGTTTGCAAACAGGGACGGTGGATCGACCTTAAGGGTCGTGAGGCCGCAGACAGTGAGGGGGGGGCAGGGGTCCGCCGAATTTCAAAGTAAGGCTTTGGAGATGGCACTGAAAATCCAGGCCGAGCAACAGGGCAGCGCAGAGGTGGGGGAGGACGTAGAGACGGAAGTTGCTGAACTCTACGCCCTGGACGGTGAGGGTCGCGATACAGTAACCCCGGATTTCAACGGAATGGGATCCGGAGGCCAGGGAGATTTTCTGGGTGACGGGGTGTACCGCGAGGGAGCAGCGCCTTACCGTAGAGGGGTGGATGAAACTCTCTGTGCTCCCGGAGTCAAAGAGGCAGGTCGTCTCGTGCCCGTTGATCTTCACCGTCATCGTGGCGGTCGTGAAGTTGCGGGGCCGAGACTGATCCAGGGTGATAGAGGTGAGCTGCGGCAGATGTTGGGAGGCTGATCAGCAGGGGCGGAGGTAGCGAAAGGCCAGACGAGGCGGGGCCCTGAGGTGCAGTCCAAAATGGCGGCGAAGATGGCGGCGCCCCTGGGTCGCACGTGGGGGGTGTAGAAATGCCGGGCCTGGAAACAGCGGCGACCGACCGGGCCTGGCAAACAGAAACAAAGTGTCCTTTCTTCCCATACCCGTTGCAGGCCGCGCTCCGCGCCGGGCAGCGCTGCCGGGGGTGTTTGCTTTGTCCGCAAAAATAACACTTGGGCCCCCCAGAGTTGGCTGGCTGCCGCGCGGCGCAGGCTTGCGGTGAGCTGGAGTCGGCAGCTGGCGGGGCCCACGATGCCCACGAAGGTGCCGCGCGGTCGGGGGCGTAGGACTGAATGTTACGGGAGGCCACTTCTAGTGAATTAGAGAGCTGCCTAGTTCGCGCAAGACCGAACGTAATCCTTTCCAGTAGCCGCTGGCGGACGTACGTAGTCTGCATGTACATCCTCCTCCTGTACACCCACCTGTACATACCCCTCCTGTACACCCACCTGTACCTCCTCCTCCTGTACACCCACCTGTACATCCTCCTCCTGTACACCCACCTGTACACCCACCTCTGAACATCCCCCTCCTGTACACCCTCCTCCTGTACACTCCCCTCCTGTACATCCCCCTCCTGTACATCCCCCTCCTGTACATCCCCCTCCTGTACACCCCCCTCCTGTACACCCCCCTCCTGTACACCCCCCTCCTGTACAACCCCCTCCTGTACATCCCCCTCCTGTACATCCTCCTCCTGTACATCCCCCTCCTGTACACCCCCTCCTGTACATCCCCCTCCTGTACACCCCCCTCCTGTACATCCCCCTCCTGTACACCCCCCTCCTGTACACCCCCCTCCTGTACATCCTCCTCCTGTACATCCCCCTCCTGTACGCCCCCCCCTGTACATCTCCCTCCTGTACATCGCCCTCCTGTACACCCCCCTCCTGTACATCCCCCTCCTGTACGCCCCCCCCTGTACATCCTCCTCCTGTACATCCTCCTCCTGTACACCCCCCTCCTGTACATCCCCCTCCTGTACATCCTCCTCCTGTACGCCCCCCCCTGTACATCTCCCTCCTGTACATCGCCCTCCTGTACATCCTCCTCCTGTACATCCCCCTCCTGTACACCCCCCTCCTGTACACCCCCCTCCTGTACATCCTCCTCCTGTACATCCCCCTCCTGTACGCCCCCCCCTGTACATCTCCCTCCTGTACATCGCCCTCCTGTACATCCTCCTCCTGTACATCCCCCTCCTGTACATCCCCCTCCTGTACACCCCCCTCCTGTACACCCCCCTCCTGTACATCCCCCTCCTGTACACCCCCCTCCTGTACCCCTCCCCCCTGTACATCTCCCTCCTGTACATCGCCCTCCTGTACATCCTCCTCCTGTACATTCCCCTCCTGTACATCCTCCTCCTGTACATCCTCCTCCTGTACATTCCCCTCCTGTACATCGCCCTCCTGTACATCCTCCTCCTGTACACCCCCCTCCTGTACATCCTCCTCCTGTACATCCTCCTCCTGTACATTCCCCTCCTGTACATCCCCCTCCTGTACATCCCCCTCCTGTACATCCCCCTCCTGTACACCCCCCTCCTGTACAACCCCCTCCTGTACATCCCCCTCCTGTACATCCTCCTCCTGTACATTCCCCTCCTGTACATCCCCCTCCTGTACACCCCCCTCCTGTACATCCTCCTCCTGTACACCCCCCTCCTGTACATCCTCCTCCTGTACATCCTCCTCCTGTACACCCCCCTCCTGTACACCCCCCTCCTGTACACCCCCCTCCTGTACACCCCCCTCCTGTACACCCCCCTCCTGTACACCTCCCTCCTGTACATCGCCCTCCTACACCCCCCTACTGTACACCCTCCTCCTCTACATGCTGCTCATGTTTACATTACGGAGTGTCACACCGGCTCTGCGCTCTCTCCCCCCGGCGCTCACAGCCAGGAACTCCTCCTTCTCCTCCCGCCTCTCAGAACGCCCAACTCAGTACCGCCATTGCTCAGTGAGCTCCCCTTCTCCCTGGCAGCCACCGGCCTGCTCTGTGCCTCGGGGTCTCCCACCCGCGTTCCCGGGGGGGGATGGCCGTGAGCTCCTGGGATGGGGTCTGACTCCTGAGACTTGGCCACTAACCAGAGGCACCGTCTTTAGCACTGCGGCCTCACCTGCCCCCTCAGGTGGACATGGAGGTCTCCGGGAGGCCTTGACGAGTGACCTGGAGACAGGAGTTCACGGGAAGCGCACTGGGACGCTGTGAGGTGGTGTACGGCGCTATACGAATGCAGGTTTGTGGCCCGTAAAATTAAATAAATAGTTCTTTAAATAGTCTAACATGAATCTTTCCTCAGCATCTGTTGCACAGTAGGGTTTGGAACATAATCCAAACTACTCAGGAATATTAAATCGATAAGTTCAAAGTAACCTTTTTTTTCCGAAAAGATGGAAAGTTGAAATACCTTTTGGTGAATTTGGGGATTTTTACCGGGCTGCTCACAGGCTCGTTTCCCCGACAACCGCAAACCAGAGTCCAGTGTGAGCGGCTCCGGTTATTTTTATTTCAGTGACTGAGTCCCCAGCTTCAGGTTACAGTCTGTTTGCTGATACCACAACCAGGCTGCCATGAAAGCCTGAGGACACTTAACTCCAGGCCAGCAGTGATCAGTGTGCTTTTAAGGGCAAAGGCCCTTCCTCCCAGACAGTCCTCGTGCTCGGTTTCCCTCATTGTTTCCCCCCCCCCCACCCCCCCGCTCACTCCTCGAGGTGTTGTTTAGGGACAGTGCTCCAGGTTCCACACGCTCATTACTGTGAAGATCGCCAGATATGGGGGGCTGGAGGTCGGTCCTCCCATTAGCAAACCGAACAGATATAACACTTGTTGACCGAAAGTTGAACACGAGGCCACAAATGGGAGAACTGATCCAGAGACCTGGGGGCAAAATCAAACCACATATTCTAAGAGTCAGTCGTGAGGGAGTGCTGCACTGTCAGAGGGTCAGTACTGAGGGAGTGCTGCACTGTCAGAGGGTCAGTACTGAGGGAGTGCTGCACTGTCAGAGGGTCAGTACTGAGGGAGTGCTGCACTGTCAGAGGGTCAGTACTGAGGGAGTGCTGCACTGTCAGAGGGTCAGTACTGAGGGAGTTCCGCACTGTCAGAGGGTCAGTACTGAGGGAGTGCTGCACTGTCAGAGGGTCAGTACTGAGGGAGTGCTGCACTGTCAGAGGGTCAGTACTGAGGGAGTGCTGCACTGTCAGAGGGTCAGTACCGAGGGAGTGCTGCACTGTCAGAGGGTCAGTACTGAGGGAGTGCTGCACTGTCAGAGGGTCAGTACTGAGGGAGTGCTGCACTGTCAGAGGGTCAGTACTGAGGGAGTGCCGCACTGTCAGAGGGTCAGTACTGAGGGAGCGCTGCACTGTCAGAGGGTCAGTACTGAGGGAGTGCTGCACTGTCAGAGGGTCAGTACTGAGGGAGTGCTGCACTGTCAGAGGGTCAGTACTGAGGGAGTGCCGCACTGTCAGAGGGTCAGTACTGAGGGAGTGCTGCACTGTCAGAGGGTCAGTACTGAGGGAGTGCTGCACTGTCAGAGGGTCAGTACTGAGGGAGTGCTGCACTGTCAGAGGGTCAGTACTGAGGGAGTGCCGCACTGTCAGAGGGTCAGTACTGAGGGAGCGCTGCACTGTCAGAGGGTCAGTAATGAGGGAGTGCCGCACTGTCAGAGGGTCAGTGCTGAGGGAGTGCCGCACTGTCAGAGGGTCAGTGCTGAGGGAGTGCCGCACTGTCAGAGGGTCAGTGCTGAGGCAGTGCTGCACTGTCAGAGGGTCAGTACTGAGAGAGTGCTGCACTGTTAGAGGGTCAGTACTGAGGGAGTGCTGCGCTGTCAGAGGGTCAGTACTGAGGGAGTGCCGCACTGTCAGAGGGTCAGTGCTGAGGCAGTGCTGCACTGTCAGAGGGTCAGTACTGAGGGAGTGCTGCACTGTCAGAGGGTCAGTACTGAGGGAGTGCTGCACTGTCAGAGGGTCAGTACTGAGGGAGTGCTGCACTGTCAGAGGGTCAGTACTGAGGGACTGCTGCACTGTCAGAGGGTCAGTACTGAGGGAGTGCCGCACTGTCAGAGGGTCAGTACTGAGGGAGTGCTGCACTGTCCGAGGGTCAGTACTGAGGGAGTGCTGCACTGTCAGAGGGTCAGTGCTGAGGGAGTGCCGCACTGTCAGAGGGTGAGTACTGAGGGAGCGCTGCACTGTCAGAGGGTCAGTACTGAGTGAGTGCTGCACTGTCAGAGGGTCAGTGCTGAGGGAGTGCCACACTGTCAGAGGGTCAGTACTGAGGGAGTGCCGCACTGTCAGAAGGTCAGTACTGAGGGAGTGCCGCACTGTCAGAGGGTCAGTACTGAGGGAGTGCCGCACTGTCAGAGGTCAGTACTGAGGGAGTGCTGCACTGTCAGAGGGTCAGTGCTGAGGGAGTGCCGCTCTGTCAGAGGGTCAGTACTGAGGGAGTGCCGCACTGTCAGAGGGTCATTACTGAGGGAGTGCAGCACTGTCAGAGGGTCTGTGCTGAGGGAGTGCTGCACTGTCAGAGGGTCAGTACTGAGGGAGCGCTGCACTGTCAGAGGGTCAGTACTGAGGGAGTGCTGCACTGTCAGAGGGTCAGTACTGAGGGAGTGCCGCACTGTCAGAGGGTCAGTACTGAGGGTGCGCCGCACTGTCAGAGGATCAGTACTGAGGGAGTGCTGCACTGTCAGAGGGTCAGTACTGAGGGAGCGCTGCACTGTCAGAGGGTCAGTACTGAGGGAGTGCTGCACTGTCAGAGGGTCAGTACTGAGGGAGTGCCGCACTGTCAGAGGGTCAGTACTGAGGGAGTGCCGCACTGTCAGAGGGTCAGTACTGAGGGTGTGCCGCACTGTCAGAGGGTCAGTACTGAGGGAGTGCCGCACTGTCAGACGGTGAGTACTGAGGGAGTGCTGCACTGTCAGAGGGTCAGTACTGAGGGAGTGCCGCACTGTCAGAGGCTGAGTACTGAGGGAGTGCTGCACTGTCAGAGGGCCAGTACTGGGGGAGTGCTGCACTGTCAGAGAGTCAGTACTGAGGGAGTGCTGCACTGTCAGTGGGTCAGTACTGAAGGAGTGCTGCCCTGTCAGAGGGTCAGTACTGGGGGAGTGCTGCACTGTCAGAGGGTCAGTACTGAGGGAGTGCTGCACTGTCAGTGGGTCAGTACTGAGGGAGTACTGCACTGTCAGAGGGTCAGTACTGAGGGAGCACCGCACTGTCAGAGGGTCAGTACTGAGGGAGCACCGCACTGTCAGAGGGTCAGTACTGAGGGAGTGCTGCACTGTCAGAGGGTCAGTACTTAGGGAGTGCTGCACTGTCAGAGGGTCAGTACTGAGGGAGTGCTGCACTGACAGTGGGTCAGTACTGAGGGAGTACTGCACTGTCAGAGGGTCAGTACTGAGGGAGCACCGCACTGTCAGAGGGTCAGTACTGAGGGAGTGCTGCACTGTCAGAGGGTCAGTACTGAGGGAGTGCCGCACTGTCAGAGGGTGAGTACTGAGGGAGTGCTGCACTGTCAGAGGGTCAGTACTGGGGGAGTGCCGCACTGTCAGAGGGTCAGTACTGAGAGAGTGCTGCACTGTCAGAGGGTCAGTACTGAGGGAGTGCTGCACTGTCAGAGGGTCAGTACTGAGGGAGTGCCGCACTGTCAGAGGGTCAGCACTGATGGAGTGCTGCACTGTCGGAGGGTCAGTACTGAGGGAGTGCTGCACTGTCAGAGGGTCAGTACTGAGGGAGTGCCGCACTGTCAGAGGGTCAGTACTGAGGGAGTGCTGCACTGTCAGAGGGTCAGTACTGAGGGAGTGCTGCACTGTCAGAGGGTCAGTACTGGGGGAGTGCTGCACTGTCAGAGGGTCAGTACTGAGTGAGTGCTGCACTGTCAGAGGGTCAGTACTGAGGGAGTGCTGCACTGTTAGAGGGTCAGTACTGAGGGAGTGCCGCGCTGTCAGAGGGTCAGTACTGAGGGAGTGCTGCACTGTCAGAGGGTCAGTACTGGGGGAGTGCTGCACTGTCAGAGGGTCAGTACTGGAGGAGTGCTGCACTGTCAGAGGGTCAGTACTGAGTGAGTGCTGCACTGTCAGAGGGTCAGTACTGAGGGAGTGCCGCACTGTCAGAGGGTCAGTACTGAGGGAGTGCTGCACTGTCAGAGGGTCAGTACTGGGGGAGTGCTGCACTGTCAGAGGGTCAGTACTGAGAGAGTGCCGCACTGTCAGAGGGTCAGTACTGAGGGAGTGCCGCACTGTCAGAGGGTCAGTACTCAGGGAGTGCTGCACTGTCAGAGGGTCAGTGCTGAGGGAGTGCCGCACTGTCAGAGGGTGAGTACTGAGGGAGTGCTGCACTGTCAGAGGGTCAGTACTGAGTGAGTGCTGCACTGTCAGAGGGTCAGTGCTGAGGGAGTGCCACACTGTCAGAGGGTCAGTACTGAGGGAGTGCCGCACTGTCAGAGGGTCAGTACTGAGGGAGTACTGCACTGTCAGAAGGTCAGTGCTGTGGGAGTGCCGCACTGTCAGAGGTCAGTACTGAGGGAGCGCTGCACTGTCAGAGGGTCAGTGCTGAGGGAGTGCCGCACTGTCAGAGGGTCAGTACTGAGGGAGTGCCGCACTGTCAGAGGGTCAGTACTGAGGGAGTGCCGCACTGTCAGAGGGTCATTACTGAGGGAGTGCAGCACTGTCAGAGGGTCAGTGCTGAGGGAGTGCTGCACTGTCAGAGGGTCAGTACTGAGGGAGCGCTGCACTGTCAGAGGGTCAGTACTGAGGGAGTGCTGCACTGTCAGAGGGTCAGTACTGAGGGAGTGCCGCACTGTCAGAGGGTCAGTACTGAGGGTGTGCCGCACTGTCAGAGGGTCAGTACTGAGGGAGTGCTGCACTGTCAGAGGGTCAGTACTGAGGGAGTGCCGCACTGTCAGACGGTGAGTACTGTGGGAGTGCTGCACTGTCAGAGGGTCAGTACTGAGGGAGTGCCGCACTGTCAGAGGCTGAGTACTGAGGGAGTGCTGCACTGTCAGAGGGTCAGTACTGGGGGAGTGCTGCACTGTCAGAGGGTCAGTACTGAGGGAGTGCTGCACTCTCAGTGGGTCAGTACTGAAGGAGTGCTGCACTGTCAGAGGATCAGTACTGGGGGAGTGCTGCACTGTCAGAGGGTCAGTACTGAGGGAGTGCTGCACTGTCAGTGGGTCAGTACTGAGGGAGTACTGCACTGTCAGTGGGTCAGTACTGAGGGAGCACCGCACTGTCAGAGGGTCAGTACTGAGGGAGTGCTGCACTGTCAGAGGGTCAGTACTGATGGAGCACCGCACTGTCAGAGGGTCAGTACTGGGGGAGTGCTGCACTGTCAGAGGGTCAGTACTGAGGGAGTGCTGCACTGTCAGAGGGTCAGTACTGAGGGAGTGCTGCACTGTCAGTGGGTCAGTACTGAGGGAGTACTGCACTGTCAGAGGGTCAGTACTGAGGGAGCACCGCACTTTCAGAGGGTCAGTACTGAGGGAGTACTGCACTGTCAGAGGGTCAGTACTGAGGGAGCACCGCACTGTCAGAGGGTCAGTACTGAGGGAGTGCTGCACTGTCAGAGGGTCAGTACTGGGGAGTGCTGCACTGTCAGAGGGTCAGTACTGAGGGAGTGCTGCACTGTCAGAGTGTCAGTACTGAGGGAGTGCTGCACTGTCAGAGGGTCAGTACTGAGGGAGTGCTGCATTGTCAGAGGGTCAGTACTGAGGGAGTGCTGCACTGTCAGAGGGTCAGTACTGAGGGAGTGCTGTACCGTCAGAGGGTCAGGTCTGAGGGAGTGCTGCACTGTCAGAGGGTCAGCACTGAGGGAGTGCCGCACTCTCAGTGGGTCAGTACTGAAGGAGTGCTGCACTGTCAGAGGATCAGTACTGGGGGAGTGCTGCACTGTCAGAGGGTCAGTACTGAGGGAGTGCTGCACTGACAGTGGGTCAGTACTGAGGGAGTACTGCACTGTCAGAGGGTCAGTACTGAGGGAGCACCGCACTGTCAGAGGGTCAGTACTGAGGGAGTGCTGCACTGTCAGAGGGTCAGTACTGAGGGAGTGCCGCACTGTCAGAGGGTGAGTACTGAGGGAGTGCTGCACTGTCAGAGGGTCAGTACTGGGGGAGTGCCGCACTGTCAGAGGGTCAGTACTGAGAGAGTGCTGCACTGTCAGAGGGTCAGTACTGAGGGAGTGCTGCACTGTCAGAGGGTCAGTACTGAGGGAGTGCCGCACTGTCAGAGGGTCAGCACTGATGGAGTGCTGCACTGTCGGAGGGTCAGTACTGAGGGAGTGCTGCACTGTCAGAGGGTCAGTACTGAGGGAGTGCCGCACTGTCAGAGGGTCAGTACTGAGGGAGTGCTGCACTGTCAGAGGGTCAGTACTGAGGGAGTGCTGCACTGTCAGAGGGTCAGTACTGGGGGAGTGCTGCACTGTCAGAGGGTCAGTACTGAGTGAGTGCTGCACTGTCAGAGGGTCAGTACTGAGGGAGTGCTGCACTGTTAGAGGGTCAGTACTGAGGGAGTGCCGCGCTGTCAGAGGGTCAGTACTGAGGGAGTGCTGCACTGTCAGAGGGTCAGTACTGGGGGAGTGCTGCACTGTCAGAGGGTCAGTACTGGAGGAGTGCTGCACTGTCAGAGGGTCAGTACTGAGTGAGTGCTGCACTGTCAGAGGGTCAGTACTGAGGGAGTGCCGCACTGTCAGAGGGTCAGTACTGAGGGAGTGCTGCACTGTCAGAGGGTCAGTACTGGGGGAGTGCTGCACTGTCAGAGGGTCAGTACTGAGAGAGTGCCGCACTGTCAGAGGGTCAGTACTGAGGGAGTGCCGCACTGTCAGAGGGTCAGTACTCAGGGAGTGCTGCACTGTCAGAGGGTCAGTGCTGAGGGAGTGCCGCACTGTCAGAGGGTGAGTACTGAGGGAGTGCTGCACTGTCAGAGGGTCAGTACTGAGTGAGTGCTGCACTGTCAGAGGGTCAGTGCTGAGGGAGTGCCACACTGTCAGAGGGTCAGTACTGAGGGAGTGCCGCACTGTCAGAGGGTCAGTACTGAGGGAGTACTGCACTGTCAGAAGGTCAGTGCTGTGGGAGTGCCGCACTGTCAGAGGTCAGTACTGAGGGAGCGCTGCACTGTCAGAGGGTCAGTGCTGAGGGAGTGCCGCACTGTCAGAGGGTCAGTACTGAGGGAGTGCCGCACTGTCAGAGGGTCAGTACTGAGGGAGTGCCGCACTGTCAGAGGGTCATTACTGAGGGAGTGCAGCACTGTCAGAGGGTCAGTGCTGAGGGAGTGCTGCACTGTCAGAGGGTCAGTACTGAGGGAGCGCTGCACTGTCAGAGGGTCAGTACTGAGGGAGTGCTGCACTGTCAGAGGGTCAGTACTGAGGGAGTGCCGCACTGTCAGAGGGTCAGTACTGAGGGTGTGCCGCACTGTCAGAGGGTCAGTACTGAGGGAGTGCTGCACTGTCAGAGGGTCAGTACTGAGGGAGTGCCGCACTGTCAGACGGTGAGTACTGTGGGAGTGCTGCACTGTCAGAGGGTCAGTACTGAGGGAGTGCCGCACTGTCAGAGGCTGAGTACTGAGGGAGTGCTGCACTGTCAGAGGGTCAGTACTGGGGGAGTGCTGCACTGTCAGAGGGTCAGTACTGAGGGAGTGCTGCACTCTCAGTGGGTCAGTACTGAAGGAGTGCTGCACTGTCAGAGGATCAGTACTGGGGGAGTGCTGCACTGTCAGAGGGTCAGTACTGAGGGAGTGCTGCACTGTCAGTGGGTCAGTACTGAGGGAGTACTGCACTGTCAGTGGGTCAGTACTGAGGGAGCACCGCACTGTCAGAGGGTCATTACTGAGGGAGTGCTGCACTGTCAGAGGGTCAGTACTGATGGAGCATCGCACTGTCAGAGGGTCAGTACTGGGGGAGTGCTGCACTGTCAGAGGGTCAGTACTGAGGGAGTGCTGCACTGTCAGAGGGTCAGTACTGAGGGAGTGCTGCACTGTCAGTGGGTCAGTACTGAGGGAGTACTGCACTGTCAGAGGGTCAGTACTGAGGGAGCACCGCACTTTCAGAGGGTCAGTACTGAGGGAGTGCTGCACTGTCAGAGGGTCAGCACTGAGGGAGTGCCGCACTGTCAGAGGGTCAGTACTGAGGGAGTGCTGCACTGTCAGAGGGTCAGTACTGAGGGAGTGCTGCACTGTCAGACGGTCCGTACTGAGGGAGTGCCGCACTGTCAGAGGGTCAGTACTGAGGGAGTGCTGCACTGTCAGAGGGTCAGTACTGAGGGAGTGCTGCACTGTCAGAGGGTCCGTACTGAGGGAGTGCCGCACTGTCAGAGGGTCAGTACTGAGGGAGTGCTGCACTGTCAGAGGGTCAGTACTGAGGGAGTGCTGCACTGTCAGAGGGTCAGTACTGAGGGAGTGCCGCACTGTCAGAGGGTCAGTACTGAGGGAGTGCTGCACTGTCAGAGGGTCAGTACTGAGGGAGTGCCGCACTGTCAGACGGTGAGTACTGAAGGAGTGCTGCACTGTCAGAGGGTCAGTACTGAGGGAGTGCCGCACTGTCAGAGGCTGAGTGCTGAGGGAGTGCTGCACTGTCAGAGGGTCAGTACTGGGGGAGTGCTGCACTGTCAGAGGGTCAGTACTGAGGGAGTGCTGCACTCTCAGTGGGTCAGTACTGAAGGAGTGCTGCACTGTCAGAGGGTCAGTACTGGGGGAGTGCTGCACTGTCAGAGGGTCAGTACTGAGGGAGTGCTGCACTGTCAGTGGGTCAGTACTGAGGGAGTACTGCACTGTCAGTGGGTCAGTACTGAGGGAGCACCGCACTGTCAGAGGGTCAGTACTGAGGGAGTGCTGCACTGTCAGAGGGTCAGTACTGATGGAGCACCGCACTGTCAGAGGGTCAGTACTGGGGGAGTGCTGCACTGTCAGAGGGTCAGTACTGAGGGAGTGCCGCACTGTCAGAGGGTCAGTACTGAGGGAGTGCTGCACTGTCAGTGGGTCAGTACTGAGGGAGTACTGCACTGTCAGAGGGTCAGTACTGAGGGAGCACCGCACTGTCAGAGGGTCAGTACTGAGGGAGTGCCGCACTGTCAGAGGGTCAGTACTGAGGGAGTGCTGCACTGTCAGTGGGTCAGTACTGAGGGAGTACTGCACTGTCAGAGGGTCAGTACTGAGGGAGCACCGCACTGTCAGAGGGTCAGTACTGAGGGAGTACTGCACTGTCAGAGGGTCAGTACTGAGGGAGTGCCGCACTGTCAGAGGGTCAGTACCGAGGGAGTGCTGCACTGTCAGAGGGTCAGTACTGAGGGAGTGCCGCACTGTCAGAGGGTCAGTACCGAGGGAGTGCTGCACTGTCAGAGGGTCAGTACTGAGGGAGTACTGCACTGTCAGAGGGTCAGTACTGAGGGAGCACCGCACTGTCAGAGGGTCAGTACTGAGGGAGTGCTGCACTGTCAGAGGGTCAGTACTGGGGAGTGCTGCACTGTCAGAGGGTCAGTACTGAGGGAGTGCTGCACTGTCAGAGGGTCAGTACTGAGGGAGTGCTGCACTGTCAGAGGGTCAGTACTGAGGGAGTGCCGCACTATCAGAGGGTCAGTACTGAGGGAGTGCTGCACTGTCAGAGGGTCAGTACTGAGGGAGTGCTGCACTGTCAGAGGGTCAGTACTGAGGGAGTGCCGCACTATCAGAGGGTCAGTACTGAGGGAGCGCTGCACGGTTGGGGGTGTTGCTAAACTGAGGGTGCATTTGTTCTATCAGCTGGAGGACAAAAACTCCTTGGGCGGGATTCTCCCGCAACTGGCCAGATGGGCCGAAGCCGGCGCCAAGAGCGGCGCGAAGCATGCCGGCGACGGGCCGCCCATACGGTGTGGAATCCTCCGCACTGCTGGGGGCTCGGCGGGGGCCATGCGCCGCCGCGAGATGGCGCATGCACAGAACTGTCAGCGTGGTGACCCGCATGCACAGACCGGCCGGCGTGATTCCTGCGCGTGCGCAGGGCGGTTCTATCCACGCCGGCCATGGCGGAGCGTTTTCCAGGCCGGCGCGGAGGGAAAGAGTGCCCCACGGCACAGGCCTGCCCGCGGATGAGTGGGCCCTGATCGCGGGCCGGGCCACCGTGGCCCCCCCCCCCAGAGTCCTCACCTAGCCGGCCTACAAGCAAGGTCCCGTCGCGGTGGACCATGTCCAATCCACGCCAGCGGGACTGGCCGATCCCGATGAATTGCCGGGGGTGCCGCTGCCAACGGCCCCCGACTGGCGCGGCGTAAACCCCGCCCCCGCCTGAAAACTGTCGGAGCGGCGGGGCGGGATTCGTACCGTCCCCCCGGGATTCTCCGACCAGGATGTGAGTCGGAAAAACCCGCCGTTTATATTTATATTGTGTGTTTACAGTGTTTCACGGAATTTTAATGCAACGCACTATAACCGTGGGCCACATATGGAGATATGGGTCTGGATTCTCCGTTGACGGGATCCTCCACTTTGCCACACCCACGCCCGCGGATTTCCCATTGGCCGGCTGCCGGGCCGAGGATCCCGACCATGTCTGGTGAGGTGGTTTTAGGAATTGTTTTGGAGGAACGGCTCGTTAGAGGCAGAGGTTTCAGGAGGGAATTCCTGAACTTTGGACCTGCCCAGGTGGAGCCGCCATTGACGGAATGAACACGCTGGGATTCCTCCGCCGGCCCGAATTAGCTCAGTTCCGATATCTGGGTGGAGGAGGTTACAGATACAGGGAGTCGAGAGGCCAAGGAGGAATTTGAAAACGTGGATGAGAATTTATAAATCAAGACATTGCTGAACTGGGAGTCAATCTGGATCAGTGAGAGAAGGGGCTATGGGGTGAATGGGCGGCAGGGTGGCACAGGGGTTAGCACTGTTGCTTCACAGCGCCAGGGTCCCAGGTTCGATTCCCGGCTGGGGTCACTGTCTGTGCGGAGTCTGCACGTTCTCCCCGTGTCTGCGTGGGTTTCCTCCGGGGGCTCCGGTTTCCTCCCACAAGTCCCGAAAGACGTGCTGTTAGGCAAATTGGACATTCTGAATTCTCCCTCAGGCGCCGGAATGTGGCGACAGGGATTTTCACAGTATCTTCATTGCAGTGTTAATGTAAGCCTACTTGTGACAATAAAGATTATTATTATTATGATGGGCCTCACCGCGAGTTGACACGTGGACGGTAGAGTTTTGGATGACCTCAAGCTCAGAGGGAGCAGAATGTGAGAGTTCAGACAGGCATGGGCTAGAATCATCGAGCGAGGAAGGCAGGGCCAATGGTGTCCACAGTGGAGCTGCTGAGATGGGGCAAAGTCGAGCTATGTTGCAGGGGTTGGATTGGGCGAATTCAGTCGTGACAGCGGGCCGAAGTTGGCCGCTCATCTCAGGATCCAATGTGACAGCAAGGTTCCAACCCCAGGCTGCCTCCTGAGGGATAGGTTTGGGAGTTAGGCAATGGACAGAAAAGAAACCACAGCCATTATTTTGAAGGAGAGCTGGGGAATTCATCCCCAGCCAATATTTATTCCCAGACAAACCAAAACCACATGACCTTTCATTCATCCCATTTGTGGGATCGCGCTGTGCGGAATATGGCTGCTACATTGGAATCATCGCAATCGACTACACTACAAATGCACGTCATTGGTTGTAAAGGGCTTTGGAACCCAGTGAGGTTGGGAAAGGTGCTATACAAATGCAAGCTCTCAAACAAAAAAGAAACCCAAACTCTGTTTGTGATTTTAGCCACCGCGCAGCTCCGAACGGTTAAACGGGAGGGAATATCGTGTCTGGTTGCAGAGACCAGCTTCATTCCAGAGCTGTGAAGTGGCCGGAAACAGGGCGTTCACTGGGCTGGGTGACTCCAATCGGAGCAGGATGTGCAACGAAGCCGCAGCACTCAAACATGGCAGCGATCTTAAACGTGAGTGCGTCGGGTTCGAGCCCAGGTGGGGACTCCAATGCCCTGACGGTGGCTCTGCCGACAACACTGGCCGCACCCTCAGGCCACAGACTCTGCTGGGTTTGCGAATGCTGTTCAACTGTGCTCACCGTCTGACGTACACAGGCCCGTTCCCGCGCCATGTAAAAGGTTTATCCTGTTAGGCAGATGTTTAATTGAAGAAATAACAGCGGGACTGTCCCGTGCAGCTTTTTTTCTGTTCGGAGGTTCCAAACCAGGTTGGGCAGAGACTGAGGAATCACAGCCTGATTCGAAGCTCTGACTTCGGGGCTGGTAAACTAATTTTCAGCTGAATCAATAAAACCCCACCAGCTTAGTATCGGCAAATCCAACACGGAACACATTAGAGACAATAAAGAAATGCTTCTGGTCTAATCTGATCGAGGAGGGGGTTGATGCAAATGCCTTTTAGCAGCACTTTGAAACCTAAATGAAACACAGCAACTTAAAGGCGTTTGTGGGCATAATTTCCTGAGGGTGGCTAGAATGGAATCTCGACACCACAATCACTAATATTCAGACTCCATCTGAGATTATCGTGTTCCTGTTGAAACTGTACTTGGGACATGAGTTCTCGCCGCTGACCATCTCCAGTAAGGCAGAGTCAGGCAGGGCTAAGGGCGACCAAAGAAACCGACACCGATTGTTTTTAAGGGGATGGATTTGAAGCGAGGCTGCGAGTGTCTCGAAGTTTCTTGTGTGGACGCAATGGGCTGGAAATTGTGTCGTCCAGTCTGGTTGGAGTTCCGAACATCTCTCCTTTTCAAGTGTCTCCACCAAAACGAAGGCTGAACAGTGGAAATATCTGCGTCCACTAGAAAACTAGGGAAGAGGAAATTGAGGGAAAACGGTCAGGAGACGAGCAAGAAATATTTCCCATCAAACACTCCCAGGACAGGGACAGCACGGGGTTAGATACAGAGTAAAGCTCCCTCTACACTGTCCCCATCAAACACTCCCCGGGCAGGTACAGCACGGGGTTAGATACAGAGTAAAGCTCCCTCTACACTGTCCCCATCAAACACTCCCAGGACAGGTACAGCACGGGGTTAGATACAGAGTAAAGCTCCCTCTACACTGTCCCCATCAAACACTCCCAGGACAGGTACTGCACGGGGTTAGGTACAGAGTAAAGCTCCCTCTACACTGTCCCCATCAAACACTCCCAGGACAGGTACAGCACGGGGTTAGATACAGAGTAAAGCTCCCTCTACACTGTCCCCATCAAACACTCCCAGGACAGGTACAGCACGGGGTTAGACACAGAGTAAAGCTCCCTCAACACTGTCCCCGTCAAACACTCCCAGGACAGGTAAAGCACGGGGTTAGTTACAGAGTCAGGCTCCCTCTACACTGTCCCCGTCAAACACTCCCAGGACAGGTACAGCACGGGGTTAGATACAGAGTAAAGCTCCCTCGACACTGTCCCCATCAAACACTCCCAGGACAGGTACAGCACGGGGTTAGACACAGAGTAAAGCTCCCTCAACACTGTCCCCGTCAAACACTCCCAGGACAGGTACAGCACGGGGTTAGATACAGAGTAAAGTTCCCTCGACACTGTCCCCATCAAACACTCCCAGGACAGGTACAGCACGGGGTTAGACACAGAGTAAAGCTCCCTCAACACTGTCCCCGTCAAACACTCCCAGGACAGGTACAGCACGGGGTTAGTTACAGAGTCAGGCTCCCTCTACACTGTCCCCGTCAAACACTCCCAGGACAGGGACAGCACGGGGTTAGACACAGAGTAAAGCTCCCTCTACACTGTCCCCGTCAAACACTCCCAGGACAGGGACAGCACGGGGTTAGATACAGAGCAAAGCTCCCTCTACACTGTCCCCATCAAACACTCCCAGGACAGGGACAGCACGGGTTAGATACAGAGTAAAGCTCCCTCTACACTGTACCCATCAAACATTCCCAGGACAGGTACAGCACGGGGTTAGATACAGAGTAAAGCTCCCTCTACACTGTCCCCGTCAAACACTCCCAGGACAGGTACAGCATGGGGTTAGACACAGAGTAAAGCTCCCTCTACACTGTCCCCGTCAAACACTCCCAGGACAGGTACAGCACGGGGTTAGATACAGAGTAAAGCTCCCTCTACACTGTCCCCAGCAAACACTCCCAGGGCAGGTACAGCACGGGGTTAGATACAGAGTAAAGCTCCCTCTACACTGTCCCCATCAAACACTCCCAGGACAGGTACAGCACGGGGTTAGATACAGAGTAAAGCTCCCTCTGCACTGTCCCCGTCAAACACTCCCAGGACAGGTACAGCACGGGGTTAGATACAGAGTAAAGCTCCCTCTGCACTGTCCCCGTCAAACACTCCCAGGACAGGTACAGCACGGGGTTAGATACAGAGTAAAGCTCCCTCTGCACTGTCCCCGTCAAACACTCCCAGGACAGGTACAGCACGGGGTTAGATACAGAGTAAATCTCCCTCGACACTGTCCCCATCAAAAATTCCCAGGACAGGTACAGCATGGGGTTAGATACAGAGTAAAGCTCCCTCTACACTGTCCCCGTCAAACACTCCCAGGGCAGGGACAGCACGGGGTTAGACACAGAGTAAAGCTCCCTCTACACTGTCCCCATCAAACACTCCCAGGGCAGGTGCAGCACGGGGCTAGATACAAAATAAAGCTCCCTCTACACTGTCCCCATCAAACACTCCCAGGACAGGTACAGCACGGGGTTAGATACAGTGTAAAGCTCCCTCTGCACTGTCCCCATCAAACACTCCCAGGACAGGTGCAGCACGGGGTTAGAAACAGAGTAAAGCTCGCTCTACACTGTCCCCATCAAACACTCCCAGGACAGGTACAGCACGGGGTTAGATACAGAGTAAAGCTCCCTCTGCACTGTCCCCGTCAAACACTCCCAGGACAGGTACAGCACGGGATTAGATACAGGGTAAAGCTCCCTCTGCACTGTCCCCGTCAAACACTCCCAGGACAGGTACAGCACGGGGTTAGATACAGAGTAAAGCTCCCTCTGCACTGTCCCCGTCAAACTCTCCCAGGACAGGTACAGCACGGGGTTAGATACAGTGTAAAGCTCCCTCTACACTGTCCCCATCAAACACTCCCAGGACAGGTACAGCACGGGGTTAGATACAGAGTAAAGCTCCCTCTACACTGTCCCCATCAAACACTCACAGGACAGGTACAGCACGGGGTAGATACAGAGTAAAGCTCCCTCTACACTGTCCCCATTAAACACTCCCAGGACAGGTACAGCATGGGGTTAGATACAGAGTAAAGCTCCCTCTACACTGTCCCCATCAAACACTCCCAGGACAGGTACAACACGTGGTTAGATACAGAGTAAAGCTCCCTCTACACTCTCCCCATCAAACACTCCCAGGACAGGTACAGCACGGGGTTAGATACAGAGTAAAGCTCCCTCTACACTGTCCCCATCAAACACTCACAGGACAGGTACAGCACGGGGTAGATACAGAGTAAAGCTCCCTCTACACTGTCCCCATCAAACACTCCCAGGACAGGTACAGCATGGGGTTAGATACAGAGTAAAGCTCCCTCTGCACTGTCCCCGTCAAACACTCCCAGGACAGGTACAACACCGACTTGGAAGTGTTTTGAAAATGATTTAATTCACTTGGGTCTGGGAGACAACATTTCAAAATCTCTGTCGTGGGACATTTTCCCGTTTCATACCGATAGATTTTTCCATCCCATTGCATCCCACGTGGAGTCGATGTCCGCGTCCCCTTTTCACATTTCGGGACCGTCTGGAATTCCTGGGGGTGAAGGAGGATATGTCAGTGAACTGAGGGATTGTCTTGTAAGATACTTTGCCAATCTAAAGTGTTCAGCATTTCACGCGTGTTGCTGGCTGCGAAGATGTCCCGTGTCTCTGTGTGAAGAAGACTCCACTGTCTTTCCCTCCATCCCAACAGATATTTGCACAGCTTCGACAAGGCACGTCAATATCTCCGAGGGATCAGAACAAATGGTGGGCGGGATTCTCTCAGCCCAGGGCCGGCCGGAGAAGCCCGTGACCGGCGCAAGTCTCGCCGCGCCGCCCCGACGCCAGGACGCGGTTCACCGCAGAGCGGGGAATCGGCACGGTTGGCACCGGTGCGTGGTTGGGCGATCCTCGGCCCGGGATGGGCCGAGCGGCCGTCACACCTGCTCTCAGCCTCGGGAACTCGGGGTGGAAGGGTCGGGGGGCGGTTTGTGTGGGGGGTGTCCGACCCGGGGGGCCTGCGATGTGGCCTGGCCCGTGATCGGGTCAACAGCGTCAACACTTAGCCTCAGGATCACAAAATCCCGCCCGTGTTTTCAAGCAAAAGTCGCATTTGCTCATTCGCGACACATAAGTTTACTGGACTTTAACACATTCTTTTCTATTTCCCCGTCCGCATCTAGTGATGTACTAAGGCAGAAAATTGTCTGTTTCCACAGCTAGTTATTCCCACACCGGGTGGCTAGTCTCTCGCCAGGAGCTGATAGTTTGAGGTGCCCCACGTCGAGCGTGACTGACCAGGAATCTTTCCCACCCTTACCACCGGCCATTGCCGTGTTTGGAGGGATTTTGGAGGTTAACACTGAACCTGTTTGGCCAGGTTACGACTGGGCCTTCCCTTGGCCGTCAAGTCCTGGGTTGGGATTGGAACACGGAGATTCCGGCTCAGAGGCAGGGAGACTACCCAGTATGCCCTTTCCCCATAGGCCAGTCATTGGGTTTTTTTCAGATTGTTGCCCAATTGTCTTCGAGCCACGAGTGAACCTGCCCCGGCCACGTGCTCAGGCAGTGCAGTCCACATCTTCATCCCTCACCGGAGGACATATTTCTCCTCATGTGGACATTGTAACCAATCACCTTAAATCTGTGCCCATGGTCCTCAGCCAAAGTTCTACAAATGGGAACATTTCTCTCCATCTCCTCTGTCCAGACCCTTCATCACTTTGGACACCTCCCGAAATAAGAGCATTCCCAGCTTCTCTAATCTATCCAAATATCTGAGGCCCCTCATCCGGGAGCCACGCCTCTCCCAACAGGCCAGCAGAGTCGTGATGGATAGATTGGTGTCCTGCTCGGTCGCATCATTCAAAGGCATTTACTCACAGACAGGGATTAGATTCCAGGGTGGGAGCTATGCTGATGACACAGGCACTGTGTTAATATGAGGCTGTACCCAGACCAGCATGAAGGTGGATGGCAGTCACGTCCGTGCCCTCAATACAGAAAGAGGCAGGACCCCTTTCACACAACTGAGAATTCAGCAGAATACTATCCGAGTGCAGCTCAGTCTAAAGCACTACTGAAGGACTGTTGGACTGTCTGAGGCATATTCCCTCAGTACTGACCCTCTGACAGTGCAGCACTCCCTCAGTACTGACCCTCTGACAGTGCGGCACTCCCTCAGTACTAACCCTCTGACAGTGCAGCACTCCCTCAGTACTGACCCTCTGACAGTGCGGCACTCCCTCAGTACTGACCCTCTGACAGTGCGGCACTCCCTCAGTACTGATCCTCTGACAGTGCAGCACTCCCTCAGTACTGACCCTCTGACAGTGCGGCACTCCCTCAGTACTGACCCTCTGACAGTGCAGCACTCCCTCAGTACTGACCTTCTGACACTGCGGCACTCCCTCAGTACTGACCCTCTGACAGTGCGGCATTCTCTCAGTACTGACCCTCTGACAGTGCGGCACTCCCTCAGTACTGACCCTCTGACAGTGCAGCACTCCCTCAGTACTGACCCTCCGACAGTGCAGCACTCCCTCAGTACTGACCCTCTGACAGTGCAACACTCCCTCAGTACTGACCCTCTGACAGTGCGGCACTCCCTCAGTACTGACCCTCTGACAGTGCAGCACTCCCTCAGTACTGATCCTCTGACAGTGCGGCACTCCCTCAGTACTGACCCTCTGACAGTGCAGCACTCCCTCAGTACTGACCCCCTGACAGTGCGGCACTCCCTCAGTACTGACCCTCTGACAGTGCAGCACTCCCTCAGTACTGACCCTCTGACAGTGCGGCACTCCCTCAGTACTGACCCTCTGACAGTGCGGCACTCCCTCAGTACTGACCCTCTGACAGTGCGGCACTCCCTCAGTACTGACCCTCTGACAGTGCGGCACTCCCTCAGTACTGACCCTCTGACAGTGCAGCACTCCCTCAGTCCTGACCCTCTGACAGTGCAGCACTCCCTCAGTACTGACCCTCTGACAGTGCGGCACTCCCTCAGTACTGACCCTCTGACAGTGCAGCACTCCCTCAGTACTGACCCTCTGACAGTGCAGCACTCCCTCAGTCCTGACCCTCTGACAGTGCGGCACTCCCTCAGTACTGTACCCGAGTGTCTGCCTGGATTACGATTGTGGGACTTGGAGGCTGGAGAGAGGGAGAAAGTGTTCAGATTGAGATCTGGCTGTCACCGTCGTGCAATCTATTTTAGTTCAATCAAATAAGTTGATTTAATTGAGCCCTGCCCCTCATTGTTGATTACTTATCACCAGCCCCTCCCTCGCCACCCCCCACAACCCACCCCCGTCCCTTTCCAAGTCCCAAACTGTACCTCACTGTTGCCGGAACGGCGGCCTGTCAGAATGGGTATGATTCCTGGTGCCAGGAATCTTCGTGGCCCGTCCTGCCCGTCGCTGTCGTTGAGGTCATGCAGCGGATTGGCTCTGAGCATCGCAGAGGCTTGTCCTTGCTGTATCTCCACAGCCCGACGCATTCTGCTGACCCCGGGCCCTGAGTGTTTCACAACCCTTGCTCCGTTCCGCTTGTCTTGGCCTTCCCCCTGATACCAGAGTAAAGCAACAGAAGCGTTAGTTAAAGATAAATAAATTGTTCCTCAATTCAGCCGGAGACCCCCAGCCAGGAAAGAGTTCTGATAATGATTTATTTTTACTTCACTTATTATTTTACACCTGGGCTAAATCGCTGGCTTTGAAAGCAGACCAAGGCAGGCCAGCAGCACGGTTCAATTCCCGTAACAGCCTCCCCGAACAGGCGCCGGAATGTGGCGACTAGGGGCTTTTCACAGTAACCTCATTTGAAGCCTACTTGTGACAATTAGCGATTTTCATTTTTTTCACCTCTGTGTTTGGCTGCCTGCGTGTGCGTAGAGGGTGGGGTGAGTTTATGTGGAGGGAGGAGGTTGTGAATTAGTTAATCTGTTGTATTTGCTGCATATTTAATTGTAGTCATTGTTATTAAGAAGGGGGTGGGGGGGCAGGGACTTCAGAAGCAACGGGTGGCTCTCTGCAGGCCCCCTCGCCCCTCCCTTCCTGATGGTAGACAGGTCCCCCAATCAGGCACAGAGTGTCTTTGAACCTGGGACCCCCTGGGATCCCACAAGCATCCCTGTAAGGGTCTATTTCCTGACAATAACAGCACATTGAGATGAGGCCCTAAATTAGGCATTAATTGTCCACTCAGGGCCTCTACTGGCACTGCAGCCTCTCCCTCATTGGCTTAAATTGGGGCAGACGTGGCAATGCGCAAGTTCCCCCACCCTCCCACCGAATCAAATGCCCAACCACCCCCAAACACACCAAGGGGGAGGGCATCAAAGACCACCCTCTGTAGCCAATCATTGCCCAGTGAGGGAGGATCAGGCATGGTTATGATGCCCATGTTGTTCAAGAGCCTCCTAATACTGTCTTGGTTCTCATAGGAGAGCACGGTTACAGTTGGGGAGATTCCCCGATGAAGTGGATTGTGACGGGTTTGGCGATGAAGTTGGTTGGATGGGCTGGTGGCTCTTTTCTTGTTCCTAAATTGTTATTTTACCTGCGGGTGCTGTGGGTAAGCCAGAGACCACTGCCTTCTGGAATCTTCTCTGATGGTTCGCCACAGATCTTCAGCGGTCACCTGACCTGAAGCAGCAAAAGGCAGAGGTGAGAAGACAGTATTGACAGTCAGAGAGATCTAGGTGTACAGGTCCACAGGTCACTGAAAGGGGCAACACAGGTGGAGAAGGTAGTCAAGAAGGCATACGGCATGCTTGCCTTCATTGGCCGGGGCATTGAATATAAGAATTGGCAAGTCATGTTGCAGCTGTATAGAACCTTAGTTAGCCCACACTTGGAGTATAGTGTTCAATTCTGGTCGCCACACTACCAGAAGGATGTGGAGGTTTTAGAGAGGGTGCAGAAGAGATTTACCAGAATGTTGCCTGGTATGGAGGACATTAGCTATGAGAAGCGGTTGAATAAAGTGTGGTAGTATGTATTAGGGGTCATGTGGGACTGTGAAGCCGTGATGCTATTGGCTGACAGATCCCGGGTCCTGGTTGGCTGTTGACTCCTGGCTCCGCCCTGAAGGCGGAGTATAAGAACCCGAGCTTCTCCCCGCCGCTCCATTCTGTTGCTGAACTGCTGGGGACAAATCTCGCTTAATAAAGCCTCATCGACTTCATCTCTACTCGTCTCTCTCGTAAGTCATTGTGCGCTACAATTTATTAAGCGAGCTTAAAGGACTATGGAGCTCCGGATCGCCCCGGAATGCCTGCGGATCAGCCCCCACGCAGCGAACTCGGCAGCAGTTTTTAAACACTGGCAAGCTTGTTTTGAAGGCTACCTCCGAACGGCCCCCGGCCAGATCACAGAAGACCAGAAAATGCAGGTCCTGCATTCGAGGGTAAGCCCGGAAATTTACCCTCTCATAGAAGATGCAGAGGATTTCCCGACAGCGCTCGCAGCACTGAAGAGCATCTACGTTCGCTCCGTGAACCAGGTCTACGCACGCTACCAACTCGCAACGAGACGGCAAAGTCTCGGAGAATCATTAGAGGAATTCTACGCCGCGCTGCTAATTTTGGGACGGGGCTGCAGCTGCCCGCCGGTGAACGTGATTGAACACACGGACATGCTAATTCGTGATGCGTTTGTGGCAGGTATGAACTCTCCCCAAATCCGCCAAAGACTTTTAGAAAGAGAGTCGCTAGGACTCTCAGAGGCACGGGCCATTGCAGCTTCCCTAGATGTGGCCTCGCAAAACGCCCGCGCCTATGGTCCCGACCGCGCGGCAGCCCCTTGGGCTCCGTGGACCCCCGTCGCGACAAACCCCCCCCTCCCTCACAGGCTTGCGCAGTTAAAGCGCCAGATCATCCCGGGGGGGCCCGCTGCTATTTCTGCGGGCAAGCGAAACACCCCCGGCAGCGCTGCCCGGCCCGCGCAGCTATTTGCAAGAGCTGCGGCAGGAAGGGCCATTACGCGGCTGTGTGCCGGTCCCGGGGGGTCGCCGCAATCACCGGAGAAGAACGAGCCCAGCGCATCCCAAACGCTCCCCAACCCCCCCCCCCCAGCGCCCCATGTGCGACCCGCGGGCGCCGCCATTTTGGGTCCCGGGCACCACGAGGGGAGGATGAGCGCCGCTATCTTGTGACTCCCCAGCCATATGCGATTCATGGGGGCGGCCATTTTGTCCACCCCGACCACGTGCGATCCATGGGGGCGGCCATTTTGTCCACCCCCGGCCGCGTGCGATTCATGGACGCCGCCATCTTGGATGACAACAAAGGACCCCAGCATCAACGGCTCCACGGGGTCCGAAGAAGACGCCGAGACACTACGACCACGACTGGCTTCGGTGATGCTGGATCAATCACGGCCCCGGACGCTCCAGACGACGACAACAACGGTGCTGATCAACGGACACGAGACATCATGCCTGATCGACTCCGGGAGCACCGAAAGTTTCATTCATCCCGACACGGTAAGACGCTGTTTTCTGACCATCCATCCAAGTTCGCAAAAGATTTCCCTAGCTGCAGGATCCCACTCCGTAGAGATCAAAGGGTTCTGCATCACGAACCTAACGGTGCAAGGGAGGGAGTTTAAAAACTACAGGCTCTACGTCCTTCCCCAACTATGCGCGCCCACATTACTGGGATTAGGTTTCCAGTGTAACCTGCAGAGCCTAACATTTCAATTCGGCGGCCCAATACCCCCACTCACTATCTGCGGCCTCGCAACTCTCAAGGTTGAACCGCCGTCCTTGTTTGCAAACCTCACCCCGGATTGCAAACCCGTCGCCACTAGGAGCAGACGGTACAGCGCCCAGGACCGGATATTTATTCGGTCTGAAGTCCAGCGGTTGCTGAAGGAAGGCATAATCCAGGCCAGCAATAGTCCCTGGAGAGCCCAGGTGGTAGTAGTAAAGACCGGGGAAAAGCAAAGGATGGTCATAGACTATAGCCAGACCATCAACAGGTACACACAGCTAGAAGCGTACCCTCTCCCCCGCATATCCGACATGGTAAATCGGATTGCCCAGTATAAGGTTTTCTCCACAGTGGACCTCAAGTCCGCCTACCACCAGCTCCCCATCCGCCCAGGTGACCGCAAGTACACAGCCTTCGAGGCAGACGGGCGTCTATACCACTTTCTAAGGGTCCCATTTGGTGTCACGAACGGGGTCTCGGTCTTCCAACGGGAGATGGACCGAATGGTTGACCAGCACGGGTTGCAGGCCACGTTCCCGTATCTCGACAACGTAACCATCTGCGGCCACGATCAGCAGGACCACGACGCCAACCTCCAAAAGTTCCTCCAGACCGCTAACGCCTTGAACCTCACATACAACGAGGAAAAGTGCGTTTTTAGCACAAACCGGTTGGCCATCCTGGGATACGTAGTGCGCAATGGGATAATAGGCCCCGACCCCGAATGCATGCGCCCCCTCATGGAATTTCCCCTCCCCCACTGCTCCAAAGCCCTGAAACGTTGCCTGGGGTTCTTTTCATATTACGCCCAGTGGGTCCCCCAGTATGCAGACAAGGCCCATCCGCTAATACAGACCACTACCTTCCCCCTGTCGACAGAGGCTCGCCAGGCCTTCAGCCGCATCAAAGCGGATATCGCAAAGGCCACGATGCGCGCCATCGACGAGACCCTCCCCTTCCAGGTCGAGAGCGACGCATCCGACGTAGCTCTGGCGGCCACCCTTAACCAAGCGGGCAGACCCGTGGCCTTTTTCTCCCGAACCCTCCACGCCTCAGAAATCCGCCACTCCTCAGTGGAAAAGGAAGCCCAAGCCATAGTGGAAGCTGTGCGACATTGGAGGCATTACCTGGCCGGCAGGAGGTTCACTCTCCTCACTGACCAACGGTCGGTAGCCTTCATGTTCGATAATGCACAGCGGGGCAAGATTAAAAATGACAAGATCTTAAGGTGGAGGATCAAGCTCTCCACCTTCAACTACGAGATCTTGTACCGTCCCGGAAAGCTGAACGAGCCGTCTGATGCCCTATCCCGCCAACGCACAAATAGACCGTCTCCAAACCCTCCACGAGGACCTCTGCCACCCGGAGGTCACTCGGTTCTACCATTTTATAAAGTCCCGCAACTTCCCCTACTCTGTGGAGGAGGTCCGTACAGTCACCAGGAACTGCCACATCTGTGCAGAGTGCAAACCGCACTTTTTCAGGCCGGATAGAGCGCACTTGATCAAGGCTTCCCGCCCCTTTGAACGCCTCAGTCTGGATTTCAAAGGGCCCCTCCCCTCCACCGACCGCAACACATACTTCCTGAACGTGGTGGACGAGTACTCCCGTTTCCCCTTCGCCATCCCCTGCCCCGACATGACAGCGGCCACAGTCATTAAAGCCCTTGGCACCATATTCACACTGTTCGGTTGCCCCGCATATATCCATAGCGACAGGGGGTCCTCCTTCATGAGTGACGAGCTGCTCCAGTTCCTGCTCAGCAAGGGCATAGCCTCGAGCAGGACGACCAGCTACAACCCCCGGGGGAACGGGCAAGTAGAGAGGGAGAACGGCACGGTCTGGAAGACCGTCCTACTGGCCCTACGGTCCAGGGATCTCCCAGTTTCCCGGTGGCAGGAGGTACTCCCGGATGCTCTCCACTCCATCCGGTCGCTGCTGTGTACCACCACTAACCAAATGCCTCATGAGCGCCTCCTTGTCTTCCCCAGGAAGTCCCCCTCCGGAACGTCGCTGCCGACCTGGCTGGCGGCCCCAGGACCCAACTTGCTCCGGAAACATGTGCGGGCGCACAAGTCGGACCCGTTGGTCGAGAGGGTTCACCTTCTCCACGCGAACCCGCAGTACGCCTACGTGGCGTACCCCGACGGCCGACAGGACACGGTCTCCCTGCGAGACCTGCCGCCCGCCGGCAACACACACACCCCCCCCCCCGACACCGATCATCCCCTCCCTGCCACCGGCGCACCCCGCGACCACCCCCCTTCCCGGGAGGATCGGTCCTCCTCCCGTGTCCGCCCAGGAGTGAAACAGGAACAAACACCGAAACGCTCCTGGAGACGACACGCCCGAGCAATCACCTGCACAACCACCGGGGCTGAGGCGATCGACGAGGAAGACCAGACCGCCCGCTCGACTCGTGGCATCCGCGTGACACCAAGAATGTTGTTGGACTGTAACAAAAAAATTTTCTCTTACTAATATTGTAAATAGTTTCACAAACCTTGTACATAGCCCAGTGTAGGGCTAAAACTGTAATGACATGCCCAAAATTTTCCTCCCAGGACCAGCCTTGTAAACCCCTACCAACATGCGAACCACCTCCTCGCCGGGTTCATTTTTTAACAAGGGGTGAATGTGGTAGTATGTATTAGGGGTCATGTGGGACTGTGAAGCCGTGATGCTATTGGCTGACAGATCCCGGGTCCTGGTTGGCTGTTGACTCCTGGCTCCGCCCTGAAGGCGGAGTATAA